>NC_053490.1:57200542-57500542 GCF_905171775.1 Rana temporaria
GCTTTAGGGTTTGGAGGGCCGTAGTAAGTGGCTTAGGAGGGCTGTAGTAAGTGGCTTAGGGTTTGGAGGGCTGTAGTAAGTGGCTTAGGGTTTGGAGGGCTGTAGTAAGTGGCTTAGGGTTTGGAGGGCCGTAGTAAGTGGCTTAGGGTTTGGAGGGCCGTAGTAAGTGGCTTAGGGTTTGGAGGGCCGTAGTAAGTAACTTTAAAAAAGTGCAGGATTTCAAAATACAAACATATATACTTGCCTAGGTGGATGCAGCATCAGTCTGATCCTCTCCCTATGATAGCCTAGCTGTGACTGATGTTTTATCATAGGGAGAGGATCTCCTCTCCCTGTGATAGCCCGATAGCACTGTCAGCAGCGTGCCTCCCGCTCCCCGATTAAGTACACCACGCGCCCGCTCTACTCCCCGTCCCCCGTTAAGGCTCAGGGAACGGGGCGAGTCTACGCTATTAGCGTAGACCTAGCGTTGGATACGTTAGTAGCGTAAACCTGCGCATGCGCAGTATTTTCAAAACCAGCCCAGTAGACCTAGCGTAGGCTACGTTAGTAGCGTAAACCTGCGCATGAGGTTTACGCTACTAACGTAGCCAACGCTAGGTCTACGCTAATAGCGTAGACTCGCCCCGTTCCCTGAGCCTTAGCGGGGGACGGGGAGTAGTGTGCGGGGGACGGGGAGTAGAGCGGGCGCGGGGTGTACTTAATCGGGGAGCGGGAGGCACGCTGCTGACAGTGCTATCGGGCTATCACAGGGAGAGGAGATCCTCTCCCTATGATAGCCTAGCTGTGACTGATGTTTTGTCACGTGACATGAGTGAGCCAATAGGATGAGATGGAGGCGGACCATCTCATTCCATGGCAAATCTCATTTCATGGCAATGCACCGGCCTTCCTTGTATACACAGCGTGTGTGTGAGGTAAAAACAGCATTTTTTCCCTTTGGTAAATCAACCCCAGAGTACGCTTACTACAGGACAGTTTAATACCCCCCCCCCCCCCCCCCCCCCCCCCCCCCCCCCCCCCCCCCCCCCCCCCCCCCCCCCCCCCCCCCCCCACACACACACACCCACCCCACACATCCCAAGCACGTTCCAGCATCCATATTGAAAAGCACACCCCTACTTTTCCCATGGCAGGAATGTCTCCTCACAGTTTTTTAGAAAACATTTAATGCAGTAAAAAAATTAGAAGATTTGTATATCAAATATGTGAACTCAGAACAGTATTTTAATAATTGTGTTCTCTTTCCGATAATGGTTGCATGTCACAGGAAAAATAGTAAAAAAGGAAATGTGGGAATTAAAAAAACGAGAAAAATATGATAATAATTGTATTTATTTACAGTCTTGTCAATTAACATGGACTTGCGTAACAATTTATAGTTCTGATTTTCTTTTGACGATACCATTGGCTGCATCTGTGAAAATGGACACGAGGACAAGGGGAGGTGTTTGTAGTCCAAATCAAGAAAACGGCATAGGGTGACGAAAAAAAGAAGAAACAAAAAAAAAAAAAGCTCGATAACCATTGCAGCCACCATATCTAAGGACTGGTGTTCTGCAATACATTACATTTTGTATTTTTATTTTTTCAAAGCAGACCTTCACTCTAGTGCAAATGTCATATTTCCTCAACCAATTTTTTTTTTACATTTAGGACATTTACTTGTGTTGGGTTTTCCCCAAACATCTGTGCAAAGACATTTTATTATGATGTGTCCCAAGCCTTTGCGCATGAGTGGTAAATCGCCTGCGCAGGTGTGCCAGCCAAAGGGCTCTGCCAAGACCTGAAGGCCGTGCAGAGCCCTGCGACACATTTGTGCATGCGCTATATTGTCGCTGCCGGGAGAGGGGAGATGGAGCCACTACAAAGAAGTTCCTCTCAGTTTAGATTCATTTATAAGCTGGTATTTGGACACTTTGGGGTTTATTCACTAAAACTGGAGAGTGCAAAATCTGGTGCAGCTCTGCATAGAAACCAATTGGCTTCCATTTTTTTTTTTTTTTTTTGTCAGCTTGGCCTAAGTTCACACTGAATGCGGGTTTGAAAAACGATTTCATTTGCAATTTCAGAGACATCTGTGCGGATTCATGCACAGATGTGTATCTAAGTCGCCAAAAGTGCTGCAGGAACTACTTTTGGGAACCGGTGTGGCGCCTCACCACTGGCAACGCCCCCGTCCGAATCGGTGAGGCGCCACACCACTGGCAACGCCCCCGTCCGAATCGATCTGCCGATATGGTTCCGGCTAATGAGATGGTTCCTGTAAGGACTGCGCAGGCGCAATCCTTGCCGACGGAAATCTCCGAACCTCGGCCGGCATCCAGGGCGACGTGGAATTTGAGGAAAGTGGCCAGTCGGCCTCGTGTCCTCGCTTCGCTCGGCCTCCTGGCTCTTTTTTTAACATCCTCCAATCCACGGGGATGTTAAGGAATGAGCCTGGATGCCGGCCGAGGTTTGAAGATTACCGTCGGCAAGGATTGCGCCTGCGCAGTCCTTGCAGGAACCATCTCGATAGGGGAACCTTAACGACAAGTCACCGGCAATGGGCTCTGATTTGGCATGCGATTTGACATATCAAGTCGGCTCGATGTGAACGGGGGCCTAATTGAACAAGCTGAAGTTAGACGCTGATTGACTACAATGCACAGCTGTGCCAGATTTTCCAATGTTAGTAAATCAACCCCAATGTTTCTTGTCCAAAGTAGAGAAGACTCTGCCGACTAGGAAAGGATTCAATGGGCCAGACTCACGTAGATTCCGGCGTAGCGTAAGCTATTTACACTACCCCGCTGCAACTTAGTGGAGCAAGTGCTGTATTCTCAAAGCACTTGCTCCGTAATTTGCGGCAGCGTGGTGTAAATGGCCTGGTGTATCCCCGCGTAATTCAAAGGGGGCGGCTTGTATTTAAATTAAGTGCGCCCCCGTGCCGAACAAACTGCTTATGCGCCGGCCTTAAAAGTAGCCCAGTGCGCATGCTCCGTAGTACGTCGCAAATACATTGGTTTCGGCGTGAACGTAATTAACGCACAGCCCTATTCACAACCAGTTACGTAAATGACGGAAAAACCCGACGCTATCCCGACAGCCATACTTAACATGGCATACGGCGGACCGACGTAAGGTTACCCCTCATACAGCAGGGGTAACCTTACGCTTACGGAAATAACGTAAACTACAGCGAAGCGGCGCAAAAACGTTCGGGAATCAGCGTATTGGCTCATTTGCATATGCGACGCTGAAATCGACGTAAAAGCCACCTAGCGGTCAGCGTAGTATTGCATTTAGGATCCGACGGTGTAAGTGACTTACACCAGTCGGATCCTAGCCTAACTCTGGCGTATCTTGTATTGAGAATACAAAACAATGATACGCCGGCAGGATTTTCGAATTACGCCGGTGTATCAGTAGATACATCGGTGTAATTCTTTTGAGAATCTGGCCCTATGTGTATGAATAACTATTACAATACATGTGGCATATACAGTACTAATATTGTATCTTTTATATGATTACTTTGTTATATTAGGTGGATTCCAGTGACACAAAAGAAAAAGTTCTTGTATATTTCAAGATACGACCAGATGTCATCACAGAGGACAATCTGCATGAAAATGTATTGGTTTCATCTATGCTGGATTCCCCAATCAATACCCTATACCAGGCTGTCAGGCAGATCTTTGCTCCATTGTTATTAAAGGTGAGTTGCTGTGTTGTGTCTTATTAAATCACATACCTGAAGAAGTGCCCCTGTGCAGACCCAAAACATTACTCATCTATGTGATCGATGTAAAAAAAAGCTTTGGGGTAGATTCAGGTAGGGGCGTGCAAAACTGTGTTGGCGTAACATAAGAAATTTACGTTACGCCTCCGCAAGTTTTACTGGCAAGTGCTTGATTCACAAAGCACTTGCCGGTAAAGTTGCGGAGGCGTAGCGTAAAAGGGGCCAGCGTAAGTGCGCGTAGTTTAAATGATCCCGTAGGGGGCGTGGATCATTTAAATTAGGCTCGTTCCCGCGTCGAACGTACTGCGCATGCGCCGTTCCTAAAATTTCCCGACGTGCATTGCGGCAAATGACGTCACAAGGACGTCATTTGCCTCGATGTGAACGTGAATGGCGTCCAGCGACATTCACGAACGACTTACGCAAACGACGTAACAAGTTCAAATTGCGACGCGGGAACGACGTCCATACTTAACATTGGCTGCCCCTGCTAATAGCAGGAGCAGCCTTACTACGAAAACGACGTATGCAAACGATGTAAAAATCGAACGCCGGGCGCACGTACGTTTGAGAATCGGCGTTAGTATGCAATTTGCATACTCTACGCTGACATCTAGGGGAGCGCCACCTAGCGGCCAGCGTAAGAATGCACCCTAAGATACAAAGGCATAAGAGACTTATGCCAGTCGTATCTTAGGCTAAAGCCGGCGTATCTAGCTTTCTGAATAAGGAAAGTAGATACGCCGGCGCAAGTAAGCAATTGCACTGCGTATCTATGGATACGCAAGCGTAATTGCTTTTTGAATCTACCCCTTTGTCTTTTAAAAACTGTGTATCTCTACAATACATGTACTTTTCCCTAAGTGTTATTCACTTTAGAAAGATTGGAGTACAGAAAAATATTTGCTGATCCTGCCAGAAAGGCACTCATCCCCGTACTTCCTGTACTGACCCTTTAACACATTGCACTCAAAATCTTATTAAAACTGGTTATTAAATTAAAAAGTGTTTAAATTGAAATTTCATTCAAAAGTGAAAGTGTCGTCTATTCATTTCTTCAACCCCCCCCTCCCCCAGCCTCTCCCTACAATTTTGACAATGTTTTTCATCTTACAGGGTAGCAATGAGAAGGCTCCTCCCACCTGAAAACAGGGAACACATTAACCTCCATTATTAACCTCTTCAGCCCCGGAAGATTTTACCCCCTTCCTGACCAGAGCACTTTTTACAATTTGGAACTGTGTCACTTTAACTGACAATTGCACAGTCGTGCAACGCTGTACCCAAACAAAATTTGCGGCCTTTTTTTCCCACAGATAGAGCTTTCTTTTGGTGGTATTTGATCACCTCTACAGTTTTTATTTTTTGCGCTATAAACAAAAGAACCGCGTCAATTTTGAAAAAACACATCTTTTACTTTTTGCTATAATATCCCACTTTTTTTTTTTTTAAATAAAAAAAAAATTATTCCTCAGTTTAGGTCGATATGTATTCTTCTACATATAGATATATATAATCGCAATAAGCATATATTGATTGGTTTGCACAAAAGTTATAGCGTCTATAAAACCGAGGATAGACTTATGGCATTTTTATTATTATTATTATTTTTTTTACTAGTAATGGTGGCGATCTGTGATTTTTATCGGGACTACGATATAATGGCGGACACATCGGACACTTTTGACACATTTTTGGGCTATAAAAATGCACTGATTACTGTAAAAATGTAACTGGTAGGGAAGGGGTTAACACTAGGGCACGATTAAGTGATTAACTGTGTTCCCTCTGCATTTTCTAACTGAAGGGGGGCTGGGACTTACTAGGGGAAATGACAGATCGCTGTTCATACTTTTTGTATGAACAGATGATCAGTAATTTCTCCCATAAGAGAACTGGGATTTGCATGTTTTAACTGAAGGGGGGATGGGACTTACCAAGGGAAATAACAGATCGCTGTTCATACTTTGTATGAACAGACCCTCAGTTATTTCTCCCTGTCACGAGTGATCATGGGTGCCCGAGTGTCATTGCGCCTGCCGGGCACTCGCATCGGCTCCAGGGGCGAGCGTGGTTCCGGAAACGCGCACACGCCCCTAGTGGCCACAGGGCGAAGCAACATAACATAACGTTGTTTCGCCCAGCCATGCCATTCTGCTGAAGTAAAACTGCAGCGGCTGGTCGGCAAGTGGTTAAAAAAGAACAGATCACCCCTGAGGCTGGGTTCACACTGGTACGACAAAGGCTCGACTTTGTGAGCACATGTCACATGACGTGTATAAATCAATGTTTCCCTGTCGGAGCCGTCTTAAAGCGGGAGTTCACCCATTTCAGTTTTTTTTCCTCTTTTCCCCTTAGCTTCATGCTCGTTTTGTCTAGGGGAATCGGCTATTTGTTTTAAAATATGAGCCGTACTAACCCGTTTTCGAGATGCATCCTCTCCGCCGCTTCCGGGTATGGGTCTTCGGGAGCGGGCGTTCCTTCTTGATTGACAGTCTTCCGAGAGGCTTCCGACGGTCGCATCCATCGCGTCACTAGTAGCCGAAAGAAGCCGAACGTCGGTGCGGCTCTATACTGCGCCTGCGCACCGACGTTCGGCTTCTTTCGGAAAATCGTGACGCGATGGATGCGACTGTCGGAAGCCTCTCGGAAGACTGTCAATCAAGAAGGAACGCCCAGTCCCGCAGCCCATACCCGGAAGCGACGGAGAAGATGCATCTCGTAAACGGTAAGTACGGATCATATTTTAAAACAAATAGCCGATTCCCCTAGACAAAACGAGCATTAATCTAAGGGGAAAATGTGTTCTCCATGGGTGAACCTCCGCTTTAACTGGTCCGACATAAATCGGTCCGACTTTGAAAAAGGTTTCTGCACTACTTTGGTCCGACTTTGATCCTACTTCAGCCCATTGAATATTATTGAAGTCGGATCCAAGTAAGATCCTTGTCCTAACCATCCGACTTGTGATGTCCGACATGGTGATTACAGCAGCAGTAAAAGGAATTTATGTCTCCCTGGGATTGTTTTGATTGTCAGACTATCTCAAAGTCGGGCATAATCTTATCCTGTTCAAATCGCATGGAAGTAGGACCGATGTAGGACTGATGTTGCAAGGCAAAGTAGGATGACAGTCATACAACAGTCATGTCGTACCAGTGTGAACCCGACCTCAGCCTCAGTTCTTTTGTGTTTCCTCTAGCCAACAGGAAGCATCAGATATTTTATGCATTTTTTTTCCCTTTTAGGCCACTGTGCTAGTTGCAGGGGCCCCCTGGTTCCGCTATTGGTTCTCCTGAGACAGCGGACCAGTGGATAGCCTGCACAGGATTCAGAGGAGAAAAAACATAATTTTTTTTCCCCCTGTCCCTAACACTTTTTTTTTTTTGTACCAACTCCCGCTTCCTCACTTCTCGCCTAGGTGAGAATGACGTGCACTTGGGCATGCTCCCTGCCCATCCCCCCCCCCCCCAACCACAGTGCCGCACGATCTCGCACATGTGCAGTAGGGAGGCGACTGTGATTCCTTATGAAGTCACATTTGGCTCCCATATTCAAAATGGCGACCCGTATCGGTAAGAATAATCGGCACAGCGCTGGACACCCGGCACTGGTAAGTACCTTGGGCCAGATTCTCATACATTAACGTTGCTCCTGGGCAGCGTAATGTATGTGCTGTACGCTACACTGCCGCAGGTTTACAGGTTTACATCCTGATTCTCAGAACACTTACCTGTAAACTTGCGGCGGTGTATCGTTAATTCGCTCGGCGCAAGCCCGCCCAATTCAAATGGGGCGGGCACCATTTAAATTAGGCGCGCTCCCGCGCCGAGCGTACTGCGCATGCTCCGTCGGGTAAATTACCCGACGTGCATTGCGCTAAATGACGTTGCCCCGACGTCATTTGCTTAGACGTTTACGTAAATGGCGTCCAGCACCATTCACGGACGTCTTACGCAAACGACGTATTTTTTTTTAAATTCGTCGCGGGAACGAAGGCCATAGTTAACTTTGGTTGCCCCTGCTAATAGCAGGGGCAACCTTACGCGTCGCGTACGGTACGGAAACTACGTAAATTCTCAGCGTCGGACGTGCGTAGGTTCGGGAATCTCACGTACTTGCCTCATTTGCATAGACGACGGGGAAAAACGACGATGCGACACCTAGCGGCGGGAAAAAAAATTACTTTTAAGATCTGACAGCGTAACAGCCTTACGCATGTCAGATCTAATGGGTATCTATGTGCAACTGATTCTAAGAATCGGTCGCATAGATACCTGGGCCAGATGAGGAGATACGACGGCGCTAATGGTGTTGCGCCGTCGTAACGCCTTTGAGAATCTGGCCCCTTATTTTTAAAAGTCAGGAGCTACGGTATTTTTCAGAGTGAAATTCCTCTTTAAATTTGGCATGGTGTCGCTGGTCTTATGTGTTCTGTTAAAATACATTTTTTTTTTTATTCTTATTAAAATTCTGGTGTTTTTAATATGCCTCTGTGTTCTGTGTTGATCATGTCTGATTTATCAATGTTTTTTTCTAAGGATGAGAAATGGAGCAAGGAGTTTGATCCCAAGCTGCAGGCTTTGCTCAGTGACCTAGAGGCTGGTCTAGGCAGTGTGCTGAGAAGGCCTGTGTCTAGCAGAGATGGTTCTAAGTCTGGTGGAGGGGACAGCCTGCAAGGTTTGTGTGCATTGCATTTGTTCATTTATGATGTAAAAAATCCTGTGTAGATAGAAACACATAAGATGTCAAAAGCTGACCTCTCTCAAAATGTAGGACACCTCTGAATCTTTGATCATGCAGTGATCATCCTGCCTGGGGGTTTGCCCAGGGTTTGGCTTTATAGTGAACATGGACTTTGTTAGTGTAGCTGCTTATAATTTCCTTTTCTTCGCTCCCCTGCTACTTCGCTTGCCCACGATGGCAAAGAGAACTGGCACTATGTAAGCTGCAGGCACTCCGGTCAGAGCTTACACAGAGCTAAGGAGTCTCTTCCTGCGTCCTTGTGAAAGCATTGGTGTGTTATGATTGGCTGCTCGCTGCATTGTGGGAAGAAGGCTCAGGCTTCCTGTCCATGTTTCTACTAAAACTTGCCCACGATTTGCTAATGGCTAAAACCATTAAAAGAAAAAGGAGGGCGCACCGACCTAGTGCATTACCACTTAAAGGAGCTTTATTGAATGAATTAAAACAATCGTCATACTCACAAAAGGAGTTAAAGCGGGGGTTCACCCTAAAATATCTATAGACTGTTATATCCAGCATACTGCTGACATCAACAGTATGCTGGATTATTTTATTTTTTTGGGCTGTACTTAAGTTTTTTCGTCGTTTTCACCCGGCTTCCGGGTTCGCGCTTCCCGGGGAGTAGACGTTCCTAAGACGACGAGGAGACGATTGACGCGCGGGTCAAGCGCGGGTCAAGCGCGTCATCTCCTTCCGAAAATATCCGAGGGGGACTCGGCACTTTACGGCGCCTGTGCAGTCGGCTCTACACGGCAGGCGCAGGCGCCGTATAGCGCCTGCGCTTGCTCCGCAGAGACATTGCCAACTCACTCCCAAGAGACTCACTCCCAAGAGACATTGCGCAGAGCTCCCCGTCGGGGAAAAGGAGCGACACGCCCACTCCCCGCAAGGAAGAAGACCCGGAAGTGCGGCTGAAGACAGGTAAGTGTACTCATTAAAAAAAAATGACAACGCTACAAGCCTTTATTAAGGCTACAGATAGGTTAGCGGAAAAGTTAATTTTGAGGGTGAACCTCCGCTTTAAAGACAGCGCTTATCGAACAATGGAACTGATACACAGTATCGCCTATCGAACACGGTGACAGCACGGATCAAATGGCATCAAACTGGCATACGCTTTTCAGAGGCGAACCTCCTTCACCAGAGCCTTGATGGTCAGTAGTTGCTCCCTCATACAAGAAGCTCTCAAATATACATATACACACCAATGAACATGTGCAGAGATGCCCAGCCGCAGGCCCGCCCCAATCGGCCAGACCCACCCATTACCCCCTCAGTCATTTTTGTCCTATCTATATGTGCATCAATCCTATTCACTGGGGTGTTTTTTACCTCTGACTTTTGGGAAAGCACAAAGTGTGAGCATGTTTGTGTGTATATATCGATCTACATATTTATCTCTATTAATGCTCACATAGTGAATGAGACTGGCCCCTGTAGCCTATTTCTACTTGGTGGGGAGATCCTCTGGCCACACCCCTTAGGACAAAAATGACTGAGGGGGTAATGGGTGGGTCTGGCCGATTGGGGCGGGCCTGCGGCTGGGCGTCTCCGCACATGCTCATTGGTGTGTATGTGTGTGTGTGTGTGTGTGTGTGTTTGTGTGTATATATATTTGAGAGCTTCTTGTATGAGGGAGCAACTGCTGACCATCAAGGCTCTGATGAAGGAGGTTCGCCTCTGAAACGCCTATACCGGTTTGATGCCATTTGATCTGTGTTGTCACCGTGTTCGATAGGTGATACTGTGTATCAGTTCCATTGTTCAATAAGCTCTGCCTTTAACTCCTTTTGTGAGTATGACTATTGTTTTAATTCATTCAATAAAGCTCCTTTAAGTGGTAATGCACTAGGTCGGTGCGCACTCCTTTTTCTTTTCTTATGTAGCTTTATGAATTCCCATGATTCTGAGGAGGGCTGCAAGACCATAGACGTTATACTGAAATTGGATCACGTTGCCCTATAGCAGAAAACACCATAGCGCAGGAGAATTTTTTTTGTGTGCCAATGGCTTTTTATACAGTTGACTCCCTCCTATTAAAAAAAACAAAAAAACAACTCTATTCCTTTGTACTCTTTGTTGGTTCTCATCTTACCTATCCCACCACACTTTCAGTGTCACTTACAACTCTACCTGCTCCTCTGCTCTTGGACCTCTCTTATTTCCAATCTACACCCCCTCCCTAGGTCAGCTGATAGCCTCCCATGGCTTCCAGTTCTATTTCTATGCTGAGGACACGCGAATATACGCTATTTTGCCAAAAGTATTGGGAAACCTGCCTGTACACGCACATGAACTTAAAAAAAAAAAAAGAAGAACTTTAATGGCATCCCAGTCTTAGTCAGTAGGGTTCAATATTGAGTTGGTCCATCCTTTGCAGCTTTAACAGCTTCAGCTCTTCTGGGAAGGCTCTCCCATGAGGTTTAGGAGTGTGTCTATGGGAATGTTTGACCATTCTTCCAGAAGGGCATTTGATGTGGACAAGAAGGCCCAGCTCACAGTCTCCACTCTAATTAATTCATCCAAAAGGTGTTCTATCGGGTTGAGGTCAGTACTCTGTGCAGGCCAGTCAAGTTTTTTCACCCTAAACTCGCTCTTCCATGTCTTTATGGACCTTGTTTGTGCACTGGTGCGCAGTCATGCTGGAATAGGAAGGGGCCATCCCCAAACTGTTCCCACAAAGTTGGGAGTCTGAAATTGTCCAAAATGTCTTGGTATGCTGACGCCTTAAGAGTTCCCTTCACTCGAAATGATGGACCAAGCCCAACGCCTGAAAAACAACCCCACACCATAATCCCCCCCTCCACCAAATTTGGACCAGTGCACAAAGCAAGGTCCATAAAGACATGGATGAGCGAGTTTGGGATGGAGGAACTTGACTGACTTTTGAAGCTGTTATAGCTGCAAAGGGTGGGCCAAGGCAATATTGAACGCTATGGTCTAATATTGGGATGTCATTAAAGTTAATGTTAGTCTAAAGGCAGGCGTCCCAATACTTTTGGGAATATAGTGTATGTCTCTACTCTTCAGGTCACTCCATCGGTCTCCTCACGCAATCACTTAGGCCCCGTACACACCATAGAATCCATCCGCTGAAAAATCTCAGCGGATCGGTTTCAGCGGATAGATTCTATGGTGTGTACATTCCTGCGGATATTTATCCGCGGAAATTTCCCGATTCCAGCAGATAAAAATTTGTAGCCCCGCTGAGGAAGTTGATATAACGTAACGCGTCCGGTGGTTTAGGAGCCTGAAACATCACGTCGCTCATCTGCTGTTCATTCCTAAAGATTGTTACTTCATGCCGTTTTTTGTCTGGCCAAATGTGAGTAGCCTGACTTTTGCTTCTTTTAAAGAATAAATCCACACATTGCAACAGTGAGCACTTAGTCTGTGATTATCTCTTTACATGCACCTGTCCTTTGCGGTTTGGTTGTCTTATGAGGATCTAATACATCAGCCTGGTTCCTGTTCATGACCTGCCTATTTGATTTGCTTTATTGACCATCTGTTAACTCAGTGGTCCATATATGAAGGTGAGAGTAGCCATCTACAACGGTGGAGGGATCACTTAAACATTTTGGTGGATTGTCACGTGGTGGAGATTTATTTTCGTTTAATTCACTCATCTTCTGACACTTATGGACTTTTGGACTGTTTGTTTGAATTGTATTTAATTTTTAATATTTTTTTTTTTTTTCATTTTTTCTGCATATTCATATTCACACTTATGGTATTGGTGTTTGAGTATACCAGTATCATTTATATATTTGAGTTTTGCGCTGCACTTTTTCTATTTTATTTTTTACTTGTTTAGGATTTTTGCGAATTTCCCTTAGTGTTCAGCTGGCATTACCAGTGATCTGAACCCTGGGGGTCTGTATCACATAAATACACTTTAATATCATCATTTTTTGATCTATATATTTGCGCTGATTGCACCCTGTTTTTTTTTTTTTTTGTTTTTTTTTTATATATGTCTACAAATCTATCCGCTTGAATCGATCCAAACGGATTGATCCGCTGGTCTGTACAGACTCACCGGATCAATCCGTCCGAAGGGATCCCCCGCATGCGTCGTAATGATTCGACGCATGCGTGGAATTCCTTATATGACAGCGTCGCGCTCGTCGCCGCGTCATCATCGCGGCGACGGCGCGACACGTCATCGCGAGGGGATTTCGGTGCGGATTTCGATCCTATGGTGAGTACACTCCATCGGATCCAAATCCGCTGAAATCCTCTCGTGTGGACCGTATCCGCGGATAAATCCTCTCGTGTGTACTAGGCCTAACAGACATATCTGTCTGAATGTCACACCATTTCCTCAACGTCAGTCTATCAAAAACCAAGCTCATAATCTTTTCTCCCCCACGTGCTCCTTCACCTAACTTCTCTGTCGAGATTGATGGCACAACTATAATTTTTCCCCACATGCCAGGTTTCTAGATGTAATCCTGGACTCTGAATTCTTCTTTCGGCCCTAAATCCAATCACTGTTCAAATCTTGCCGCCTCAACTGCCGCAACATTTCCAAAATACGCCCCTTCCTAACCAAGGACACCACAAAGCTTTCTCATTCACTCCCTGGTCATCTTCCACCTCGACTATTGCGGCGACTCCTCATTGGATAGACTGATTACTATGTAAAGGCAATCATGAATGCTGCAGCCAGACTCATCCACATTACCTACCCCTCTCTGCTGATCCCTCCATTGGCTTCTGCTCACCCAAAAAAATAAAAAAATTGCTAACAACTACTTACAAAGCCATCCACAACTCGGCCCCCAGCTACATCACTAACCTAGTCTCAAAATACCAACCTAATCGTTCTCTTTGCTCCCCCCACCTCCTGCTCTTTAGCACCATTGTTACCTCCAGGACTTCTCCAAGACCTCTCTCATGCTCTGGAACTCCTTAACCAAATCTGTCTGACTATGTCATACTCTGTCCACATGGCAATCTCTTAAAACCCATCTCTTCAGAGAAGCCTATTCTGCCCCACCTAACAACTAAATTTTTTATTTTCTCCATCAACTCACCCCCCACAGTTATTAGGTTTTTTGATCCCTTGACCCTCCCTCTTAGATTGTAAGCTCTAACGAGCAGGGCCCTCTAATTCCTTTCCTTCTGTATTGAATTGTATTGCAACTGCACTGTTTTCCCTCATTTTGTAAAGCGCTTTGCAAACTGCTGCTTTAAAAATCCTGAATAATAATATTGAAACTGCACGTTCTTGTTTTTACTTCTGGGGTGCAAATGGAGTGTCGTGGGGTGGCATGCCAGTTGGCTTATGTCAGTTATCAAAGTTTTTACAAGCTCGCCTATCTACACAATACACCCGAAGGCTTGGGAACGCCTAAATAGTGATTCCCGCAAAATTAAGGGCATACCTTTGTTTTATAATGTACTACAACAAAAACTCCAATTTGATAAACTATCCCCCAACACACATTGGGAAAACGATTTGGGCCGAATTTACACAAACCACCAGTGGCAACAAGCATTGCAGTCTATTTATAAGGCTACCAAATGCTCCGCACTATGGGAACTTACTCAAAAACTGTCCCTCAGATGGTACTGGACTCCAGCGAAACTGGCCTCATTCGGTCTCAATGTCAATGACATGTGTTGGAGATGTAATTCAGCCAAAGGTGATTTATTTCACATAATGTGGAATTGCAATTCTCTCACACCTTATTGGAGCACTATCTTCCAAATTCTATCAGACATCTCGAACCAGCACATTGCCCCCACACCTGACCCAGCGGTCCTCAATCTTTCTATAGATTCAGTACCCCCTATTGCCAGGCATGTGACTACACACATATTATTAGCAGCTAGACTGTCTATAACTAGACTGTGGAAGTCAGATAAAATTCCCTCCATAGAAAACACACTTGACTTGGTGAACCTTCATTATGGATTTGAAATGACTATGGCGTTTAGTGGTGGATATTGGATTAGGGGAAAAAACACTTGGTCACTTTGGGAAAAATGGAATGGAGCTGTGAAGTTTCTTTGACTTTGTTTGTTCTTAGTTCATAGTGTCATGATATGAAGGCATTATACATGTTGTTTGTCACCTGTGACATACCTCCGGGAAGGTAAAGAGATCCCACTTGGGTTCCTGGGGGTATGGTATTGGTGACGCCTGTGAATGTATTTATTACAATGTATTTATTAACATATGATTTGCGATCTAGATTTTCCTGTTAAATTATATTTTAGCCTTATATTTGTATTTTGAAATGTCAACGGATTTCTGTAAACAATGTACAATGTACACGTTGTCTTTCAATGTTTATGATAAACTCAATAAAAACTGATTGATGGGGAAAAAATTTTTTTTTACAAGCTCTAAAATGGCTGCCCAGTCCCCATGCCATTGGCTGGTGTTTGATAGCTGTTTGGTCCTGCCCACACCCGACGTCGCCACTCAGTTTTGACAGCTGGCTATCTCCTTTTTAAGCAGTTCCATTACCTGACCGTTTCACACACTGAGCGGCTTTTGCAAGCCTCACCATCTATTGAATGTTAAAAACTGTTTCACAGGCATCGCAGGGCACACACTCCCATGGATGGAGCCCTTCAGAGCCGCCCAGTGGGTGGGGGAGGAGATACTGTGATAGTAGTGGGGTGCAGGCGGGGAGGAGAGAGTTGACAGCCGACAGAACTACCCTCAGTGCCAAAGATGGAGATCTCAGGAGACGGGCGGCACTAACACACGGGTGATTAGGGTGTGCCCAAGCACACCCCATGCACACGCCTATGGATGGCACCATTCTGAAAGGAGCATTTAATTCTGCTTCAAATTCTACATTTTATTGCAGGCTAGGAAATGCAAACAAATCTGTCTTCTTGAATATTATAGTGAAAGCCATTATTTTTTGCATTTTTTTTTTTTTTTTTAAATTGGACTTCATTGTGTTTTCAACACTGACTGGAAATGTTTTCTTCTTCTTTTTCTGTGTGTTTTTCAGGTATCGTAACCCCCAGTGATGAGTTTCAGTTCTGGTCAGAAATCGCAGAGAGCAGAAGTAAGCCTAACATCCGGGAAAGAGCGGGGCATTTTATGAGTCTTTTTCAAACTATTGAAAAGGTATTGCCTATTTTTTTATTTCTCTGTGTTGTTATCAGAATGTTTCTTATACTAAATGGTTGGATGGCCACACTTAAGGCTGAACTCTAGGCAGATGTAAAATACACAAATTTATACAGATTTGCATTCATTAATACCGTATTTTCCGGCATATAAGACGACTCGGCGTATAAGACGACCCCCTAATTTTCCAGGAAAATTTTTGATTTTGGGATATACTCGCTGTATAAGACTACCCCCTTCTTACTGTCTTTCTGGAAGCTGAGGGGGGAGCCAGAACCGCTGACAGAAACAGGCTTTTTCAAATCTCACTGTGCCATTACATTACTCACTGTGCCATTACATTACTCACTGTGCCATTACATTACATGCCCAGACTGTGCCACTGTGCCATTACATGCCCCCACATTGCCACTGTGCCACTACATGCCCCCACATTGCCACTGTGCCATTACATGCCCCACATTGCCACTGTGCCATTACATGCCCCCACATTGCCATTGTGCCATTACATGCCCCCACATTGCCATTGTGCCATTACATGCCCCCACATTGCCATTGTGCCATTACATGCCCCCACATTGCCATTGTGCCATTACATGCCCCCACATTGCCATCACTTGCCCCCACTGTGCCTGAACTTGTTGCCCCCCCCCCCCCAGTGCAATAACACTCACTTTTTTTCCCCAGCGCTGACAGTCTAACATGCTGCGATCGCGAGCGTGAATGATTTCAAAGCCGTGCCTTCACTGCAGAGTGTTCTGTGATAGGAGGAACAAAAATCTTCCCAGCAGCGCCTCTGTTCTGTTTCCGCCTATCACGGACGTCTTCTCATCTCGTCCGAGGATGAGAAGGCATCTGTGATAGGGGGAACAAAGAACAGAGGCGCTGCTGGGAAGATTTTTGTTCCTCCTATCACAGAACACTCTGCAGTGAAGGCGCGGCTTTGAAATCATTCACGCTCGCGATCGCAGCATGTTAGACTGTCAGCGCTGGGGGAAAAAAAGTGAGTACTGAGACTGTACCCGGCGTATAAGACGACCCCCGACTTTGGATGCATGTTTTTGCATCCAGAAAGTCGTCTTATACGCCGGAAAATACGGTATATCCACGCAGTGGAGTGGATAAGTAAGGTAGCTCCAACTTTTGCACCTATATTTAGAGTGTAACATGTAACAATGAAGAGCCGGTGGCTACACACCCAACCAAAGATCCAAAAATAGCCTTTCCTGATAATCCATATAAGAACGGCACAGATGTACAGACAGGGGAGGGAAGAGGTTAACGCGTTTCACAATAGAGTAGTGCCTTTTCAAAACCAAAGTGCCCACTGCACGAGAATTAAAAAAATAAATAAAAAATAACTTCTTTCAGTTTTAACCACCGGACCATATTCCTGGTCAAAGGCCAGAGCACTTTTTGCGATTTGGCACTGCGTCGCTTTAACTGACAATTGCACGGTCATGCGACGTGGCTCCCAAACAAAATTGGCGTCCTTTTTTCCCCACAAATAGAGATTTCTTTGGTGGTATTTCATCACCTCTGCGGTTTTTTAGTTTTGCGCTATGAACAAAAATAGAGCGACAATTTTGGAAACAATAATATTTTTACTTTTTGCTATAATAAATATCCCCCAAAAAATATTTAAAAAACATTATTTTTCCCCAGTTTAGGCCGATACGTTGTCTTCTACATATTTTTCGTAAAAAAAAATTGGCATACCTCATTCAAAGTCCCAAACCCTCCTCATTTCTCCCTTTTATAGGGGGGACACAATCGATGACGTCACTCCACAGCCACACCCCCCTACAGTTGTACTCGACATTAGGTGAAACATAACTCCTCAGCGCCCCTGTGGTTAACTCCCAAATGCAACTGTCATTTCCACAGTAAACAATGCATTTTTAAAATGCATTTTTTGCTGTGAAAACGAAGGTCAAGGGGGCAGGGAAGGGGTTAAGTATGTTCCCTGAGTGTGTTCTAACTGTAGGGGGGTGGCCTCACTAGGGGAAATCACTGATCTTCTGTTCATACATTGTATGAACAGAAGATCAGCATTTCTCTCCCTGACAGGACCGGAGCTGTGTGTAACGAGCGATCGCGTGTGCCCGATAATTGTCCGAAGTGTCCGCCATAATGTCGCAGTCACAAAAAAAATCGCTGATTGCCGCCATTAGTAGTAAAAAAAAAAATTTTTATAAAAATGCAATAAAACTATCCCCTATTTTGTAAACGCTATAAATTTTGCGCAAACCAACCGATAAACGCTTATTGCGTTTTTTTACCAAATATATGTAGAAGAATATGTATCGGCCTAAACTGAGGAAATTTTTTTTTTTTATATATTTTTGGGGGATATTTATTATAGCAAAAAGTAAAAAATAATAATTTTTTTTCAAAATTGTCGCTCTATTTTTGTTTATAGCGCAAAAAATAAAAACCGCAGAGGTGATCAAATACCACCAAAATAAAGTTCTATTTGTGGGAAAAAAAGGACGCCAGTTTTGTTTGGGAGCCACGTTGCACGACCGCGCAATTGATAGTTAAAGCGACGCAGTGCCGAATCGCAAAAAGGGGCAAGGTCCTTTAGCTGCATTTTGGTCCGGGTCTTAAGTGGTTAAAATGTATTTTAAACAGCAGAGAACCAATGTCTGTCAGAATACTAAGTGTGTTCACAGTATATACAGTAAAACCTTGGATTGTGAGCATAATTCGTTCTGGAAGCATGCTTGTAATTCAAAGCAAGCACTTGTATATCAAAGTACATTTTCCCATTAAACATAATGGAAACTCAAATGATTAGTTCCACAACCATTTATTCACAAGTCCTTCAGTCTATAGTCCATATAAAAAGATTTCTAGAAATATGATTGGTTGTGTAACCATAAAATGTCCATCCACAAATGGAAGCCTCCACAAGGGGATTAGGAGCAAAATTCATCAGAAGCTACAGAGTATAAAAGAGAAGAGAAGCGCCTCTAAGTGTAGCAATATGGTTACATTTAATGAAAATACAACATTTAGCAACTCACATGGTTGATGATTAAAAGAGGCACATCTAAGTATGTAGGCGTCTGAGGTAAAGCGATCAACATAGACCGTCCTCCTCACTGCCGGCTCTCACGCTATCAGTCTACAATCGTGACAGAGAAGACTACCCTGCAGCAGAGCGATCTGAAAGCGAGGCTTGAACCGCTTGTGGAAGGCATGACGTTGATGGCAGTGAGGAGGCCGGTCTATGTGGACAGCTTTACCCTGGATGTCTGCATACTAAGATGTGCCTCCTTTTAATCATCAACCATGTGAGTTGCTAAATGTTGTACCTTCATTAAATGTAACCACATTACTACACTTAGAGGCGCCTCTCTTCTGTTTTATACTCATTTGTGACATGACGCTAATCTTATATCAAGACATCGCTTGTATATCAAGTACATTTTATTTTTATTTTTTTTATTTAACTTGTCTTTCAAAACACTCTCAAAGTTACTCTCAACCCAAGGTTTTACTGTACATTTGTACAACAGTGCCATCTAGTGATTAAAAGTTAAATTGTATTGAGAATCATTCATAGGCTTTTCTTAGCTGGACCTTTGAAATTAAAGCAAATGGCAATTCTATTTTTTACAGAAAGAAGCTACAGCATGTAGACTGTAGTCCTGGTGAGGGTCAAAGCATTGAAGGGTCACCATTAAACTAATGGCCTTTATAGAGACTTTGAAATCTAATGGAATGATCAGAGAAAACCTGTGAATAACTTATTTAAACACAATGAAATGTAATTGAGTGGGGGGAAAAAAAAGAAGGAACATAGGAGTTGGCAGTGGCTTTGACTATCAACCTGTTGCAGATAAGTGTCCTCCATTTACAGGGAGTGCTTTACAAGAAAAAAAAAAAAGTTGGCACTTAAAGTGTTACTAAACCCACAACAGTAAAATCAGTCTGTATATGCAGTAAAGCGTGTTTGTTATACTCACTGTGGAACCCAAGGGGTTAATCCTCTGCATTGTGTAAAAGGGCTGTTTGATCCTGTCTTCTCTGATCCTCCCCTTCCTCCACAGTCTCCAATATATTTCATGATAATACAGAGCCAGGGGGACAGGCTGCACATGTTTAGTTTGGTCGGTATTGCTAGATAGTTTTTTTTTGTTTTCTTTCTTGGGAGAGTGTATGTAATCAGCACAGGGCCAACCAGCGCTGTCCAGATAGAGGGTCAGGGGGGTCCTGCATCCTGATAGGACAGTCAGTGCAGAATGAAAACTCCTACAAGCTTTAACCAGACACTAATAGAAGTCACAAGACTATATACTGCTGACGAAAGAAGATATTTAGCAGTTTATTTACTAAAATAATTGCATTTCCATGTTCTTTGTACTGTGAGAGACCAGATATAGTGAATGCAGGGTCCTGGGTTTAGTAACACTTTTCGAAATAAAGTGCTGTACCCTGTATCAAGTGTGTACCCTGCCCTCTTATCTTCAGCAGTCTTATTCATTCTATACAGTTTACCTCCGTGGATTACAGAACACCTCTGCCTGTCAATATTATGGAGATGGTTAGGAGTGTTCTGTAGTGCTAACACACTTCCTTACTTGGTCTGAGAACTTTGCTCTTCTGAGATGCAGTACAGTGAGTGTTGTCATCCTTGGATAGGCAGTTTGGTACTTGCAGCCACCACATCTAAGAAGTGATAAGATGTGATGTATAACATTTATGCAAAATAGTAAATTGGAAGGAAGGCCTCCATAAGAGACCCTCATTTGGTAGACCATGTAGGTCTGATACCTCATCCTGATCAATAATATACAAAATAATAAACTAAATATAAGGACTATAACGGTACCCAATTTTTGTAAAAAGTTTTAAAGTATTTATTATATGATAAAAATTGCACATGTATACATATCAACAAAATGCACAAAAGCTGCACATAAAACAAAACATAACCAAAACCATCTAGTACTCCTTGGATACAGGTTCTTGGTGACTCCCCTATAGTAGAGCACAGTGAGTTGCTGTAATTTCAACACAGTTTGCGTTTCGCAGGAAGTAACCCGCTTCTTCGGGAAAAGTTTTTTAGCAAGAACACTCACAGTTAATAGTCAAAAACTTCAAAATAGAAACACATTGAATGGGTCTTCCTACAAATGGTCATTATCGCCCATATATTGCCACAGGACGGTCGTCCTAGTTTTCCAAGATAGTCTTTAGTTCCAATGTAATTGGAACTAAATATCCATAGTCAAATCATATTGTATGCACCTAGTGATATACAAGGTGGTACATTAGGTAGGTAAAGAGGTTCCCATCATGTCGTTCACGCTGATCTGAGGAATGACATGATGGGAACCTCTTTACCTACCTAATATAACACCTTGTGTATCACTAGGTGCACACAATACAAAAGTGTGTTGAAATTACAGCCACTCACTGTGCTCTACTATAGGGGAGCCACCAAGAATCAAAACTTGCGGCGGCGTATCATAAATCTCCTGGCGGAATTCAAATTCCGCGGCTAGGGGGAGTGTACTATTCAAATCGGGCGCGTCCCCGCGCCGATCGAATAGCGTATGCGCTGTCCGGAAATTTTCCCAGCGTGCATTGCTCCAAATGACGTCGCAAGGACGTCATTGGTTTCGACGTTTACGTAAATTACGTCCATCCGTATTCACGATCGACTTACGCAAACGACGTAAAAAATTCAAATTTCGTCGTGGGAACGACGGCCATACTTAAGATTGGCTGCGCCTCATAGAAGCAGGGGTAACTATATGGCGGGAAAACCCTTATGTAAACGGCGTAAAGTGATTGCGTCGGGCCTGCGTACGTTCGTGAATTGGCGTATCTCGCCGATTTACATATTCTCGGCATAAATCAGCGAGAACGCCCCCAGCGACCATTTTAAAATTGCAGTTAAGATCCTGTCGGATCTTAGGCATATCTATGCGTAACTGATTCTATGAATCAGTCGCATAGATACGACCGACGCAACTCTGAGATGCGACAGTGTATCAGGAGATACACCGTCGTATCTCTATGTGAATCTGGCCCCTATTTAGTTTGTCAGGGTCCATTATTTTGTATAAAACATTTTTGGCCTTTGGTTTAGATACACTCTAATGCAGCTTTTTAAAGAGGAAGTAAACCCTGATGGGTTTTACTTCCTCTTTATTTCCCTGCAAGGGTAAAGTATGATGGGCTACTATGCATTGCATAGCGGCCTATTATGTGTCACTTACCTGAAACTGAAGCCTGCGATGTCACCGCTGTCCCGTTTGGCAGGAATCGTCCACTCTTCACCCCTCTTCCTTCCGGGGCCGCGAACTCCGGCTCTGTGACTGGCCGGAGTCGCTTGGCGGCATGCGTGTGGGAGCCGCCAGTCACGGCATGACCTTCTTTTTAGAAATGGCACGATCGCTGTTTCTAAAGTGCGCCTGCACCGTTATCTACGGCGCATGCGCTGTAGACATCGGCGCTCGTCTCTATTGTAAATATCTCCTATACCGTGGAGGTTTAGGAGATATTTCCAGCACCTACAGGTAAGCCTTAATCTAGGTTTACCTGTAGGTAAAAGTGGTTGTACAACCACTTTAATACACACTCTGGCCCAATTCACAGTATGGCAGTGTGTTTCAGTGTATTTTAATAGACACAAATTACCATGTATTATGCTGTGGGTTAGCTTGTGTTTAAGACAATCATTCATTTTAATGATTAACAGCACATCATAATGGACTAAAAATCACACCTTCAGTGTTTTTGGTAACACAACCCACCACAATGCAATGTGTTGCACTGTATCTCATTGTTCTGGACCAGCTTCCAGATTGTGAGAATGGTGGACTGTGCCTGTGTATGTGTGTCGGCATAAAGGTGAAGACTGCAAACCTTGGTGCCTACATACATGCTCAGACAAAGTCCATTGATGTCACTATTTGGAAGCTGGCCCAGAACAATGAGTTGAAGCCTCTGGAAACGGTATATACACAGGAACTAGTTAAAAAAAGCAAATGAAGGATCATCGGCAGCACTGAGATACAAAAAAAGGATTGAAAAAAGTGAACACAGTATTTTAGGGAAGAAATGGCAATAGATTATAATCCATATTACACAGAGAAAACGATCATCCAGTTAGGGTTTAGGCAACCAAACTATTTAATTGTGGTCATTTTGATAGATTTTGTGCAGTTGATAATGTAACTAATCTTGTGACATTATGTTATGTCTATTATGTTCCAGTATTACAATAGTCTGGATAATCTGCCCATGGCTGAGGTGGTAGAACTTGTAGAAACTACAAAGGAAGTGGTGGATGATGTGTGGAGACAAACTGAACATGAGCCATATCCTGAGCTCCGGATGAAGCACCTGTTGGAGATTATTGGTAAGTATAAGGACACTGCATGAGTTTAATTACACCGTGAAATGCAGTTGGGTAATATACAGAATCAAGCCACTGGAAGGGACCACATCATTTCTTTATGACTTTGAACAAGTCTGGTGCAAGGATTCTTGTCTACACAGGAAAAGGTGTATTTTGCTGCTTCCCCCACCGTCCTTCCTCCACCCTATCGTCCTTCCTCCACCCCCTCCCGCACTGGTACCTCCTTCACGGTGTGGCTGTAATGTGATGGGGCGCAGTGTGAATGTGGTCATGCAACATTTGAAAATTTGAACGGCCACTAACCGACAGTGTGTAATGAGTGAGTGGGGTTATGCATTTCCCACTTCCCCTCACTGGCTACGGGCAGGTGAGGCAAACTAAAACTTCCATGCTGCACCTAGTAGGAGAAAGGGTGCAGTGTTAGGGAACGGAAAACGTTCATGACGGAGGGTAAAACAAATGTTAATGCCTGAACAAAATTTTAAAACTTTGACATAAATTCAGGTAATTGTACATCGCAACTACTTGGTCTATCAATTTGGAAGTCCGCACTCGTTCGTGCAAGGAACCAGCCGGAAAGAGGGCAAAAAATGGGGAGGTTTCTCCAAATCAACAGGAGAAAAACACAACCAATAATAAAAGGACAAAATTAATATACAAAAGAGGGACATTCATATAAAAATATAATTAATGTATCGGGAATAAATCAAAGACAACCTAGCCACCATAACAAAGTAAGGTACATATCCAGATGCCATCTAGTGGTCACAAAGCAAAAAAATAAAATAAAAATTAAAATGGTACTGAAGGAAACAAGATATATATATATATATATAGCAGGGTCCGTGCACCAACGAGGTACAGCACTCCACAGTATCACCGCACAATTACGATTATGCAAAAAAAAGAGAACATATAATGGGTAAAACATTTTAATAAATTAATTTTAATTATAAAAATGATATAATATAAATTAGAAATTGTGTTAAAAGTTCCAAACCTCAACCATTATTTAAAAAAATATTTACGTCCCATTCAACAATTAGTCCAAAAGGGACGTAAGATTTTAGGCTCTATCTGTCTATCTATCCATATATATCTATCTCTATCTCTATCGATATATCCGGATTCAGGTAGACTTACGACTGCGTATCAGTAGATACGCCGTCGTAAGTCCGAATGAGCGCCGTCGTATATTTAAGCGTATTCTGGAAACCAGATACGCTTAAATTTGCCCAAGATACGACCGACGTAAGTCTCCTACGCTGTCGTATCTTATGTGCATATTTCTGCTGGCCGCTAGGGGCGTGTACGTGGATTTACGCGTCGAATATGTAACTGAGCAAGACACGGCAATTCACGAATGTACGTACGCCCTTCGCAGTAAGATACGCCATTTACATAAGACATACGCCGGCGTAAAGATAAACCACCAAAAAAATGGCGCAGCCCATGCAAGGTATGGACGATGGAACACCCATCGTGTTTTACGTCGTTTGCGTAAGCGTACGTGAATAGGGCTGGGCGTAGGTTACGTTTACGTCGAAAGCATTGAGCCGACGTTGTTACGTAGGGAGTATTTGCGACATGATTCTGAGCATGCGCCGTACGAACGGCCCTCATTTACATGGGGTCACGGTTAATTTAAATGTAGCCCGCCTACTACATGCCTACTTTGAATTAGGCGGGGTTACGCCAGCCCATTTGCGCTACGCCGACGTAACTTACGGAGCAAGTGCTTTGTGAATACTGTGCTTGCCTATCTATTTTACGTCGGCGTAGTGCAAATGAGCTGCGCTACGCCGGCTTAAACATACGCCAAACTACGTGAATCTGGCTATTAGTGTCTCCATGCGCAATTTCTCTTCTTATGTGGCAACTTTTCCAATGTGGGGTCAATGTATCAATGGCAACAAACAAGATATTATTAGGGTTCGGCAGGGAGGAGCGGCAGGAGGTGGAGAAGCAGGGAGCAGAGAAGCGGTGGCATATGTGGGGGGGAGGTCACATTTGAAGTTAATAACTCTCAGCGTGTTGTAATCCGCTGATCAGAGTAAAAGAATTGTTCAGCAGAGTCTGCTGAACAATTCTACTATAAGTTTATGGTCATTGAAGTGACCACAAGCTTATAGGAGAGGGAGAAATGAGGTCCGTACGGCGTTGGTACAGCCACTTCTGTAGGTCCGTATGGCGTACGGACCTGGGAGTGAAAGGGTTAAACCTCAAGGGACATCTAAAGGTTTGTAGTTCTACAAAAAGTTGTATCAGGTTTTGAGTAACTCTGTAAGGTGTACAAGAACACAATACGTTTGACATAATATAAAATATCATTATGGTCATTACTATACCTTTTATCCAAAGCACTGGTCCCAAGTAGTCTGACTATACTGACAGCTTTCCCATTCCCTTGCCTTGATTTAAGCCTCGTACACCCGATCGGGAATCCCGATGGGAAACCTGAGAACCTGCTCTGTAAGTTTCCCCGTGTACGCACAGCCGGGTTTCCCGTCGGGAAAACTGCGGGGAGAGCTTTGGTTGGGAATCCCGGCCGTAAGTATGCTCCCTCGCAGTGTTTCCCCATAGGAAAACTGACAGGTTTAAAACCGCCAGGAATCCCGGCAGGAATATAGAGAGCAGGTTCTCTATTTTCCCACTGGGATTCCCAGCAGTTTTCATGTCGGGAAAACTGCGAGGAAGCATACACACGGCCGGTTTTCCCGGCCAAAAGCTCTCCCCGCAGTTTTCCTGACAGGAAAACCGGTCGTGTATACGATGCTTTAGGCATACTTTCTATTAAGATCAATGACATATTTTGTTCCTGCCAACAGTTAACTAGGGAGCCCCTTCAAAGTGTTGGTATGGAGCCTCATGAATCTTGTTTATGGCCCGGGTTGTAAATCATTCCCTTTTGGAAGTCCTAAAGAATAGGTGCGTATCAAATAGTTTTTTTTTTTTAGGGTAATCTGAGAAAAGGCAATTTGCTTCTTGTGGATAAAGATATCCCTTAGCTGTTCACCATTAAGAAGAGTAAAACAACCTGGTTTAAAAAAAAAAATGAATATTATAAATTCTGGTGAGATAATCCATTTTTTTTTTTTTTTATTAAAATTATTATTATAGTTTTATTGGTAAAAAAAAAGTTTGAATTGCTACATATTTTTCAGCTTGAACAGTCCTATTTTGACTGTGATGATCATTTTTTGTCTCAGGAAATGCTTTGGGCAGAAGTGTTCAGAAGAACCTTGGAGCAATGAACCTCTGGGTGGACCCATTTCCTGCAGTGAAGGAGAACCTGCGGGCAGGGATCAGTGTCTGTGAACAGTGGACAGCAGCATGTGAATACCTTACTGGTCAGCTGTGGCAACGCTACACTCCACACCCCTGGAAGAATGAGAAATATTTCCCAGAATTCCTTTACAAGCTAGGCAAACGCCTGGAAGAGGTATTTTGTTCTTGTATCAGGATACTTGTCTAAAGAGCAACTAACAAATCAATTGGTAAACCGATGATGTTATCCAGGGAACTTGGATTATCAAATTTCAAGCTGTATTGATAATCCTATTTTCTGAAACCAGGCTGATGTATGTCGTGCCAGTAATTTTATGCTATGCATCCTTCCATCTTCCCAACACTTACCAGAAGGCTGGAATAAGGAAAGAACGTGTAAATATTTAATTTCTAGTTCCTTTCAGTAGCCTTTCTTTTTTGATCTAGCACAGGGGTCTCCAAACTTTTTAAACACGGGGCCAGATTACTGTCTCTCAGACTGTAAGGGGGCCGGACTTTGGCCAATGTGAACAGAAAATGCCCCAATGTCAATGGGAGTAAACAATGCCCCATCACTGGTATCATTGAAAGGAGTAGTGCCCCGTCATTGGGAGGAATGGTGCCCCATCATTGTGTCAGTGGGAGGAATAGTACACCATCACTGGTGTCAGTGGGAGGAATAGTACCCCATCCCTGGTGTCAGTGGGAGGAATAGTACCCCATCACTGGTGTCGGTGGGAGGAATAGTACCCCATCATTGGTATCATTGGAAGGAATAATACCCCATCATTGGAAGGAATAGTACCCCATCATTGGTATCATTGGAAGAAATAGTACCCCATCAGTGTTATCATTGGAAGGAATAGTACCCCATCATTGGAAAGATTAGTGCCCTATTGTTTGTATTGATGGGAGGAATAGTGTCTCATCATTGGTGTCATTGGAAGGAATAGTACCCCAAGGGCTGGATAAAGACAAGCAAAGGGCCACATTCAGCTCCCGGGCTGCAGTTTGGAGACGACTGATCTAGCGTATAAATAATTTAGAATGAGGTTTTCATGGAGTTTGGTGCACGGGTAAGACACATGCTACCTGTATGCTTCCCGTGTGGCTTTGATGGGTATGTTCAGTGTTCTTTGCCTGTACAAGTCTGGTCTTTAATTTTTACCACTTTGGTTTTTGCCCATTCCATTCCTTCTTGGAGATTATTATCTTGTGTAATAGAGTTACTTTAATTGGACAAAAAAAAAATATAAATGAACAATTGCTTATCAGTGCTAATACACTGTGCATCTCCAGCTATTCCTCATATCCTGCCTCCTTTTTTTGGCCAATCCTGGGATCTCTGATAACTACAGCCATAAGCTCCTCTGCTAGGCATTGTGAGAGGGCTTCTTGTCAGCAGATTATCATCCCACCTCCAACCACAGACTAGTACTGATTATACCATACACTTGTTGTGAGTGCAATTGTTCATTTTTTGTGTCCTATTAAAGTTATTGGTGAGGTTGGTGCAGTTTTACCCAGTGTTTGTTAAAGCACACAGCATATTAAAGACAAATTGCTTTTAATTTTTATTATATATATATATAGAAAAGAAGGTGCAGTGAAAAGGCCTACTGCTGCACTTCCGGCGCCAGGTAGCGAATTGACCCCTCAACCAAAGTGATAGTGAGGTGGTGACAAACTATCTATAGGTGTAGAAACAATACCAATAAGTGAGTGGTGTTCTAAAAAGCAGCTATTTAAAATAAATGGAGAACCATCTATAAAGTAAATACTAAAAATTATCAAATAAACGTGAACGGTTGTTCAGAGCAGTGTTTCTCAACTCCAGTCCTCAAGGCGCCCCAACAGGTCATGTTTTCAGGCTTTCCATTATTTTGCACAGGTGATTTGATCAGTTTCACTGCCTTAGTAATTACCACAGCGGTTTCATCTGAGGGAAATCCTGAAAACATGACCTGTTGGGGCGCCTTGAGGACTGGAGTTGAGAAACACTGGTTCAGAGTGATAAAAACAGCGCTATGAACAGGCAAACCCTGCTCAAAAATGAATGTCCTGAATGAGTGATGGTGAGGTAGGTGATCTCTAAATGGTATATATGCACCTAATACCAAACAAAAATTTATTTATAAATGCACCATGAAATGTGGATAAGTCACCCAAATAGGAGGGTATAAGCTTACCACTGCAAATCTATAAATGATTTGCTTACAAACCATCAAATGATCCAGGTACTGCACGGGTTAAACCAGCTCAGGAGGGGGTACATGAAAAGCAAAGAAACACAGAATTCATAGTGCAGTGTGCCTGAACAGTATCCCCCTGCAAGGTGTGGAATAATCCCCCTAGTTAATGCCCGTACAGTGTTAAAAGAGTAAATGCACATAAATAAAGTGGTTTCACCGGTATCCTCCTGCCCACAGGGGCCGCGCGAGTGCTGCGGATGAGCTGGTCTCGTTCCCTCGCTGTGGTTGGCGGTTGGTGGAGCGCGGTGGAACGCACTGTAGACTTCCGTGTAGCGTCTGTCTGTAGCCACGCGCTGGCGCGTTTCGTCACTTCCGACTTCGACTGAGCCCTCAGTAATTTAGTAGTAATTTGTTTTTCACCTTTTTTTCCATTCTTTGTTGGATATCGGCACAACCCTGCTGATCCCCCTGCAGCCCCTTGTAAGTCTGTCTTCATGCATGCACTCTAGGCAACTGCTACATGACATTTCTCAGAGGGAGTTTCCTATGGCAACAGTGGTCCATGCCTGTACAATATGAATTCTCACAGCTGCTTATAGACTTAGGGAGAGCATGTGATAGGGTGACAACACAGACAACCTTGGAGAGAAAGGAATAGTTGTTGGTTGTTGTTGCCCTTTAACAGGACGTGTTGGCAGAAGGATCTCTATGGCAGAATCATTGGGTATTCTTTAAATAAAAGCTGCAGATTTTAGAATATTAAAATTCTTTGTTGAAATGATTTAACATGAGATTTTAGAGACTGGATTTACATATATTGTAACCCTCCAGGTACAGCTTATACAACAGTACAAATCTTAGAAAACCAACCCCTAGGATCGGACTTTAAAGGCAAATTGGACCACAACAAAGTATTAAAAAAACGATATTTTATTATATATAGAAAACATAAAAATGGATCTTTCCACATAAATGGACATGATTAAAAACATGTATTCGCATCTGGGTTACCCCCAGGGCTGCACATACCGGTTTTTTAGGGTTTGGAAAGAGTGCCTTACTTTTATTCTTTTTGTGTTTGACGCTGCACTCAGGAATGTATTATTAATGGGCTTATACTCTGTGCCTACTTGGTTCAACTTAGCAGTGGTTCCACCGATTACCGCTTATCATTTATCCAAACGGATACATCTTGTTTTGTGCAGTCATCTATCCTTCTCTATGCTTGGCCATTTGAACTTATGGGAATCCTAAAATATAAGTTTTTTACATTAGCAACTTTTTGTATATACCTGACCACGTGGGAGTCAGACTGATTGCCTTGTGCCAATGCCTGGTGCTCGCCCAGGGAGTTTTTTGTGTGTGCATGCTCACATCCAGGCAAGTGAGCCTGTGTCATCCGTCTGTGTGTCCTGAGGAAGCGAAACGCGTTGACGCACAGGCACTCCCTTATCCGATACTAAGCAATAAAATGTATTGGAGTACAATTGGCCATGGTAGGCAGTATTTTGTACAAGATGTGAATACATGTTTTTAATCATGTCCATTTATATGAAAATATCTATTTTTATGTTTGTATATGTATAATAAAATGTTTTTTTTGTGGTCCAATTTGCCTTTAAAGTCTGATCCTAGGGGTTTGTTTTTGTTTTCTAATTGGTGTATAGGGATGTGGCAATGGAGTGATTTCACTACTTCCATAAACGGTACAATTCTATAATGAACTTTATATTTAATAAACAAAGAATAACTATTGCTCCTTATAGGTGTTCACTATAAGAATCATGCATGAAAAGTTGGCCTATCTCCTGCCCACCGGTGAAGATCGTACTCAGCGATATGGGAAAGTGTTTGAACCTTTTTCTGGATTGAACCCAGTGCATTACAACCCATACACAGAGGTAGTACAAAGCTGAGTTTATGATCTGCTGTCTTTGTGATGCTAAACGTGGTTCTGATGATGGTATTTCACATTCTTCTTCCAGCCTCTCTGGAGAGCTGCAGTTTCACAGTATGAGAGAATAATTGAACCTGCAGAGGAGAAAATAGCCAGCAAACTGAAGTCCTACTTTTCTGAGATTCAGGACAGTCCACAACAGGTTGGTACATGTGGCTGAAAATAATGATATAAAAAGCAACTGGTAAGGAAAAAAACGTTTATCCTTTCAAGAGCTTTTTATGTGAAAATATATTTATGCGTTTTAGTTGAATGGTGCTGGATTCGACCCATTGCCAGGTCTTCGTTGCTGTCTGAGACCCAGGGTGGTCTTGGCTGACTGAGAGCTCTGCTTTTCACCTTGCCTACTCGTGTCTGTGTGTGTGTTTATTTTTTTTTATTTTTTTATTTTTATATAAAATCTATTTGGGTGCAACTGATAGCTTGGTTTAACAGGTTCTTGGCCTGTCACTGCTGGGCTAGGAGCAAGGTGAGATCTCCTAGTATCCCAGACAGCTTGGAAGACATGAGAAGGATGGGGACATGGTGACATGTCGGTCATATAAATGCAATGTCATTGTTAAAACTGCACAGTACTGGTGCGAACCTGGTATGTTTTCAAAAGAAATAAAAACGTTCTGTTCTTTATTTACGCGTCCATTAAATATTCTTTCATTGGCTCCATGCTGACTTGAAAGTGGGAGCAGTTTGGTATATGGCAGAGACAAGACAATGACTCTCATTTTCAACACATTTTTAAAAACGTAATTTAAAATCATTGTGCGTGGGCTTCACATTGTTTTTCGGCTTCTGAAAAACGACACATTTTTTTTCCGAACTTGCTGCATTTTTTAATGTCGTTTTTTAAAATGTAGTTTTTCGAGTTGTAAAAAATGATCGTGTGTGGGCTAAAACAACGTTTTAAACCCGCGCATGCCCAGAAGCGAGTTATGAGACGGGAGCGCTCGTTCTGGTAAAACTACCATTTATAATGGAGTAAGCACATTCATCACGCTGTAACCGACAGAAAAGCGCAAACCGTCTTTTACTAACACGCAATCGGCTAAAAGCAGCCCAAAGGCGAATAGAACGTCCCCTTCAGAGTGCCGTCGTACGTGTTGTACATCACCGCGATTTGTTCATCATTTTTCAAAAACGATGGTGTGTGGGCAACGTCATTTTTAATGATGAAGTTGGAAAAAATGAAAAATGCAAAATGCACAAAAAATGCCTAGGTGTGAATCCAGCCTTAAGCCCCATATTACTATTAGATTTTCTGCCGATTTTTATCTTTAGATTTACCAAAACGGGGCCTGCCTGATTGCATGCAAATTGAAACTCTCATGCCGCGTACACACGATCATTTTTTGGGTTGTAAAAAAACTAAGTTTTTTAAAAATGTCATTTAAAATGATTGTGTGTGGGCTTCAAAGCATTTTTTGGATTCTGAAAAACGGGCAATTTTTTTTCCGAACATGCTCTATTTTCTAACGACGTTTTAAACGTTGTCGTTTTTCGGGTTTTAAAAAATGGTCTTGTGTGGGCTTTAACGACGTGAAAAACCCACACATGTTTAGAAGCAAGTTATGGGACGGGAGCACTTGTTCTGGTAAAACTAGCGTTTGTAAAGCACATTCATCACGCTGTAACAGACTGAAAAGAGCGAATCGTCTTTTACTAACACGAAATCAGCAAAAACAGCCTAAAGGGTGGCGCCGTTCACATGGAACTTCCCCTTTATAGTGCCGTCATATAGGCCCGGTTCACACTAGTGCGATGCCAGACATTGCATGTGATTCGCAACGCATTGCTGTTCAGATCACATGCGATGTCTGTGCGATGTGATTTCAGCCATACAAACTGTATGGCTGAAATTGCATCACATTCGCACCAAAATGGTGCAGGACCCTTTTTTTGGTCTGCACTGGAATCTGATCACATGGGTGTTCGCCTGTGATCTGCTGACCAATCTGGGGTTGTTGTTAACTTTACATTGACACTTGTAGTGGGAACCCGCACTGGATTCACAGGGTTCTCGCATCGCACTAGTGTGAACCGGACCTTAAAGCGGTGTTCCGGCCCAAAAAAAATTAAAAGCCAGCAGCTACACATACTGCAGCTGCTGGCTTTTAATAATGGGACACCTACCTGTCCTGGAGTCCCTCGATGTCGGCACTGCAGCTGATGTTTCCATCAGCTGTCGGATGTTGCCGCCGCCATTGAGGGTAAGGGAACATGTCAGTGTAGCCTTTTGGCTTGACGCCAGGAACCCTACTGCGCATGCGTGAGGCCCCGCTCCTCTCTCCTATTGGCCCAGGGGAGGAGGAGGGGTGAAGTCACGGGCCGCAGGCCAGACTCCCGGAAGTGGATAGGTATCCTGTCCCCTGTCCCCCCCGAAAGGTGCCAATTGTGGCACCGGAGGGGGGGAGGAAACATGAGCGGAAGTTCCACTTTAGGGTGGAACTCCGCTTTAAGGTTTGACCTCATATTTGGTTTTGGTAAATCTGAATAAAATCTAATCGTGTGTAGGGTCTAACTCTTACAACAAACACTTTTCAATGGTATATTTTAAGAAACCCCAGAAAATAAGAAGTTCTTTGTTAAGGTTTACTGTATCAATACACCATTGCACATTTTTTTTATTAGGGCCGAGCATACCTATTCTAGTCACTGTAGAATGATATCGATATGTTTACCTTTATACTGTAGCCACGGATGCTAAAAGTCCGATGTATAGTACTAATGTACAGAGGCTTCAGCTAACCCCTGGTACTGTCAGCACATCCTGGAATCTCATGGATCACCAGAAGCCTCTCTGAAGAGCAACACGTTATATATTCAGAAAGGTGTCAAAGTGACAAAACCTTCACAAAGGTGTCACAAACACCAAAATGAAAACAGATCTGTGTTTCTAACCCTTCCCTGCGTTTTCAAATGTAAATAAAAATAAAGTTTTAATCAACCATATCCTGTTCTTAAAAAAAAGAAAAAAGTCCCCTTTTAGCACTGGAGCCTCCACCAGTCTTCAGCATTTGACACTTTCAGAAATGTGGGATGCCTGTACTTGCCCCTGCAAGGTGTGGTTGCATTCTCCGACCCCATTGTCCTAGTTGAGTCCTTTAGTGACATTGGGGGGTCATAGGCATCCAAAACTACTGGAGGTTTTAAATGCTGAAGAGACTGATGGAGGCTCCAATGCTGGATCTGAGGGGAGGCTGCCGAAGAGGTGAGTGTGTTGCCTATCTTGCAGGATGCTTTCAGCTAGATGTGGTAGCTGCATGGTGTTGAATTTGTTCATGTATTCTTCTTTTGATATATAGGTGAAGGTGGAGTTTGCAAAGAGTACTTCCCTAGATCACATGTAAAAATTATCTTCCCTGTTGTAAGATTTTTTTTTTTTTTATTCTGTATTTTTTTTTTTCCTTTTAAGCTCCTGCAAGCTTTTCAGAAACATAAAGACATGGTTAAGAGACCAAATATTGGGAAACAGCTCATTACAGAAAGGGAAACTCTGCTGGCAAGACTCTTGGATTATATCAAAGGTAATGAAGTATTTTTAGTCATTCAGGAATGGTGTGTTTTTTTTGTTTTTGTTTTTGTTTTTTCAATGTGCCACAATGATAACTAAAACCAGCACATTTTATATGTGGTGCATCTATGATGTATTAAAGTAATAACGCATTTTATTCTTATTGTACAGGACAAACACAGGAATCTATCTATTCATGGACCATATGCTGGTACCTTCAGGTGATTGGACACTAGCAAAAGCTTTGCTGGGTCCACCCTTTAGTGTACCCATATAACCCCACTCCTTCTGTAATGCTCCAGTTTTTTTGTTTGTTTTCCTTTTGGTGAATTTCTTACTTTTTTTTTTTTACCAGATTTATTTTACCTCCTTTGGCTGAAACATCTATGAACACTGAATGCACATGCAGCTTAGTGTACATTTTTGGCAATGCCAAGATGACTGAAATCCCACACATGCACAGGAGTAATGCCATCTCGGCCTGGCCAATGAAAATGGCTGGAGATTTATATCTGGGAGCCGCCAAGATGTAGATCTTAGCGGGGAGCTCAGAGATATTGCAGTGCTGGAGAAAATGCAACAAGATTATATTGATTTGAAAAATATAAAATACTGTATGCAAAACAGAACACTTTGGGAGCTAGAAGAGGATTTTACCTGTGTGTATGCATACACACATTTACATGCATTTATACATCTTTACTTGCACTTATCAACGCTGTATCCTGGCCTAGGCTAACAAGGCCCAGGCCTAGGAGCTCAGCTATGAGGAAAGATTAGAAGAACTAAATTTATTCACTCTTGAGAAGAGGAGAATAAGGGGGGATATGATCAACATGTACAAATATATAAGAGGTCCATACAGTGAACTTGGTGTTGAGTTATTCACTTTACGGTCAACACTGAGGACAAGGGGGCACTCTTTACGTCTGGAGGAAAAGAGATTTCACCTCCAAATACGGAAAGGTTTTTTCACAGTAAGAGCTGTGAAAATGTGGAACAGACTCCCTCCAGAGGTGGTTCTGGCCAGCTCAGTAGATTGCTTTAAGAAAGGCCTGGATTCTTTCCTAAATGTACAGAATATAACTGAGTACTAAGATTTGTAGGTAAAGTTGATCCAGGGTAAATCCGATTGCCTCTCGGGGGATCAGGAAGGAATTTTTTCCCCTGCTGTAGCAAATTGGATCATGCTCTGCTGTTTTTTTTTTTGCCTTCCTCTGGATCAACTGTGGGTATGGAGTTGGGTGTATAGGATTGTACTGTGTTTTTTATTTTGTTTTTTTTTATTTTTTGTGGTTGAACTGGATGGACTTGTGTCTTTTTTCAACCTGACTAACTATGTAACTATGTAACTTTGCAGGGGGGCAGCACGGAAAGAGTCCCCGCCGGCTTCTGCCACACTGTTAATGTTACGCAAGCTGCTTCCAATTTTGACTGTCCTATCAGTCTGGACCACAAACCTTCCTCACTGTGCTATATGTTGTCTGCTGCACCATTGGCATGGTTATATCTTCTTAGTCCTCTCCATAAAATGATCAGAAATTTGTGCTTGAAGTAGAACTATAGGCAACACTTTTTTCTCAAATCGCCTTTCAGGACAACCTTGGAGAGCGCAGCTCCGCCTCTTCTGTAGGAAACACCCACAGGCTTTAAATCCCTCCTCTTCCACCATGGCTTCAGTTATTGTGTTTCCTCCGCCATGGTGGAAGCATCAGGTTGGAGCCAGGGAGCTGCGTTCTCTCCAAGGCTGGAGACAGGCTTTTCCCTCATTGTTTTGCCTTCTTGGTGAGGTTGTGACTAAACCATCCCAGCTCCCCCACTGTACCTTTAAGGGGGGATGCTCCGGAGTCCTCTGGTCTCGCCTGCTCACGGGAGCTTTAGGATCCATAGGGGATGCTGCGTCTGGTGCCCGGAGTCCGCAGGTCTTGGCCCCGGTGGTCGGGCAGGTACCGTTTCTTTGCAAAGAAACATGTCCTGCATGTTGGTTCCGGGTCCCGGTCTGGCGGGTGACGTCACGCCGGCGACGCGGCGTTTCCTGTGGAGGCGTGGCGCTCGTGGCTCCTGGCGCCTGGAACGCAGGGACTAGAGGGCGGGTTCTCTGACCGGCGCTTCCGTTTCCGGCTCCTATTGATGACGCGGAGCCCGGGAAACTCAAAAACCCAGCGTTTTCCTCTACAGCTGTCTCTCTGCAATGGAGGAAAGAGTTACAGCGATGGCGGATGCAGGCGCCATCAGCACCGGTCAGGCCCAGGTAAGAGGGGTACAATGGTGCCTTTATTCTTATCCTTATGGGCTTACTACTGTTGTGTTTTGTTGTTTCCTCCTTATGGGAGCCTGCTCTGCTCTGATGGAAGCTTGTGCTGGGCCATCTAGCAGAATCTCTGGTGGTTGCTATGTTTTTTCTTTCTTCTTAAAGGGGACATTTTTTACTCTGGTGGTGGTATTGGCACGGTGGTGTTTTTCCCTTGCTTAAGCTAATAGAGCTTTGATTTAAATCAGTTTAATTTTCTCGTTTCAGGAGAAAACTGCTAGTAAAACTAAACCAGCAAATCCACCAAGCCAAAGGAAATGTCCTTCCTGTAAAAACCCTTTGAGAGACTCTTGGCAGAAAGCCATGTGTAGATCATGTATTAAAGAAGTCAGGGAACTCTCGGACTCACTTAGTTCAGTTAAATCCATGCTAGTACAGAGTTCGGTCCATACTGAGCCCCAGCAACCACCAGCAAGCCCAAGAGCTTCCACCTCCAGACCAGTAGTGGTGGACTCTGGGGATGAAGGGACAAGTACTCTTCCCTCACTTATAGACTCTGAGGAAGAGGAAGAAGAGGATACAAGCAGAACCTCTAAATATAAATTATCCCTGGAAGATGTGGATGAACTTTTAGGTGCAATCTACACTACCCTTGATATTCAGGAGGAAAGAGTACAACTATCAGTCCATGATAAGATGTACCATGGTATGGATGACTCCAAACATAGAGTCTTTCCTGTTCATAAAGTGTTATCGGACACAGTTAAGAAAGAATGGAAGGACCCGGAAAAAGGTCCCTTCCTACCTAAATCTCTTAAGAGAAGATTTCCCTTTGAAAATAAAGAAACCGAGGTTTGGAATAAGAAACCCAGAGTGGATGCTGCCTTTTCACAGGTTTCTAGAAGGACAGATCTGGCCTTTGAAGACATGGGGGTCTTAAAAGATGCGATGGACAAAAGAGCAGATGCTCTCCTTAAAAAAGCTTGGGACTCCGCATCCGCCAGCCTAAAACCAGCCATGGCTTCCACGGTGGTAGCAAGAAACCTAGAATGCTGGGTAGAGAAACTGAAGGGCCACATTGAAGCAGGCACCCATAGGAAAGACCTTTTAGACTCCTTTCCTCTAATCCTTAATGCAATTAAGTACATGGCTGATGCATCAGCCGAATCAATTAAAATGGCAGCCAGATCCTCGGCACTTGTCAATTCAGCTAGGCGTGCAGTCTGGCTAAAAACGTGGTCAGGGGATACAGCCTCAAAGATTAAACTTTGTGGCATCCCTTTTTCAGGGGATTTTCTTTTTGGGCCAGACCTGGAAACAGTCTTAGATAGAACGGCCGATAAAAAGAAGGCTTTCCCAGCCAAGAAGAAACAGGCGTTTAAAAAGAATTTTCGTGCTGTTCAACAACCCTACAAAAATAGAGAAGATGTCAACAAAAAACGTTGGATCCCTCAAAAGGGTAGGGGAAGAGGTGGGGTTCTCTTCAGATCTCCTCCAGATCAAACCCCTAAAGACAAATGACAAAACTACTCCAGTAGGGGGAAGACTGTCATCCTTTCTCCCTCAGTGGAGTCAAATATCCACAAGCCCTTTCGTAAAGAACATCATTTCACAAGGTTACAAACTGGAATTCTCGGAGTGTCCGCCAAGCAGGTTTTACATTACAGCCCTTCCAAGAGACCAAGAAAAGGCTTCAGCCATGATGAACCTTTTACAGGATCTGATTCAACAAGAAGTCATTATCCAGGTCCCGAAACAGCAGGAGGGTCGGGGGTTTTATTCCCATATTTTTCTTGTAAAAAAACCTTCAGGCAAATACCGGTTGATTCTGAATCTAAAGATCCTGAACAGATCAATACGGTACAAACACTTCCGTATGGACACAATTTACTCCATCACAAAATTGTTGTCTCCAGGCTGCTTCATGGCATCCCTGGACCTAAGGGATGCCTATTTACATGTGCCAATAGCACCAGCTTCCCAAAAATTCCTTCGCCTGGCCATCAATCTGGGAACATCAGTATGGCATCTCCAATTCAGGGCCCTACCATTCGGCCTGTCATCTTCCCCCAGAGTTTTCACAAAGATTATGGCGGAAGCCCTGGAGCCTCTAAAACTGAGAGGGATCTCGGTCGTACCATACCTGGACGACCTATTATTTTTCGCAGATTCCAGGGATCAGCTTGTGACGAACCTCCAAACGTCACAGACTCATCTCAAAAATCTAGGTTGGATTTTGAATTTAGAAAAATCGCATCTAGATCCCTCTCGGGAGATGAGGTTTCTGGGCTACACCCTAAACTCAGTAGTGCAAAAAGTGTTCCTGCCTCAGGAAAAGATAGACAAAATCTTTTCAGCAGTGGGTCAGATCCAGACGAACCTTTCAGTACCAGTCAGAACAGTTATGTCAGTTCTGGGCCTTCTTACAGCTACAATTCCAGCAGTCCAGTGGGCAAGACTACACTCCAGACCACTTCAGAAAAACATCTTGCAGGTCTGGTCACACCAGGTGCCGTTCGAGAAACGTTTCAGACTATCTGCGAAAGTGAAACGAGCACTATGGTGGTGGAGGGACCCTTCCAATCTAACGAAGGGTCTCCCATGGTTTTTTCCCCTGGACAAGCGTCTAACAACCGACGCAAGCTCCTGGGGTTGGGGAGCCCACCTGGAGGGTCAAACCGCTCAAGGCACGTGGTCAAAAATAGAGGCAAGAAAATCGTCAAATTGGCGAGAATTGAAAGCCATTCATTTGGGTCTGATAGCTTTTCAACAGGAGGTCAAAGGACATCATGTACAGATTCTGTCAGACAATACGACAGCAGTGATCTATGTGCTAAAGCAAGGGGGAACCAGGAGCAAAGGGCTCATGGACTTAGCCAATCAACTTCTGTCATGGGCGGAAATAAATGTGGCCTCCCTATCGGCAGTCCACCTGAAGGGATCACAAAATCTCCTAGCAGATCTGCTAAGCAGAAAAAGAGTGGTGGAAGCAGAATGGAGTCTGAACCAGGAGGTGTTCGATATGATATCGGAGGAATGGGGTCATCCCCAAGTGGACCTGTTTTCAAGTCAACAAAATGCGAAGGTCCAGGAATTCTTTTCGATTCACAGAATGGATCAGGCAGTGGGGATAGACGCCTTAGCACACCCATGGAATTACCGGCTGTGTTACGCCTTTCCCCCTTTTCCACTAATCCCTCTGGTCCTAAGGAAATTCAGGGAGGAAAACACCAACTTGCTCCTGATTGCTCCTTTTTGGCCAAAAAGGCCTTGGTTTGCAACACTTTTGAACCTGGCCTCAAAACCTCCCTGGAGATTACCATACAGAAAGGATCTATTGACACAGGGCTCTGTGTGCCATCCGGAAGCAAGCAGGCTACATCTAAGTGCTTGGTTTCTGAAGAAGACCTTCTAAAATCTAAAGGACTTTCTGATAAAGTAGTTAAAACTCTACTATCAAGTAGAAAAGAGGTAACTAGGTCCATCTACCTCAAGGTATGGAAGAAATTTAACTCCTGGTGTTCTTCCAAAAATTTCGAAATCAAGAGTACTATTTCAGTTCTGGAATTTCTCCATGAAGGAATGGAGAAAGGTCTAGCCGCCAGCACCCTGAAAACACAGGTAGCGGCTCTCTCAGTTTATCTTGAAAGATCTTTGTCCAAAGAAACTTTAATTTCTAGATTTTTTAGGGCTCTGGCTCGAAATAGGCCGATAGCCCTCAAAGTTTTCCCTTGTTGGGACTTATCTATTGTTTTGCAAGGTCTCACGGGAGCTCCGTTTGAACCTTTACAGAGTGCATCGTTAAAAAATTTAGTTCTTAAAACAATTTTTTTAGTTGCCATTACATCAGCAAGGAGAATCAGTGAGCTACAAGCTCTAGCAATTAAGGAACCCTTCCTTAGAGTTTTGCCAGACCGAGTGGTCCTTCAAACGGATCCAGCCTTCCTACCGAAAGTGGCCTCAACTTTCCATCGGTCGCAAGAAATAATTCTACCAACATTTTCCTCAGTTCCGGCTAATGCAGGAGAAGAAGCTTTCCATACACTGGATGTAAGGAGATGTCTGTTACAGTTCCTTTCCGTCACCAAGGAGTTCAGGAAATCAAACGCTCTTTTTGTGGTATTCTCTGGTTCCCGTAAAGGGGAAAAAGCTTCTAAGAGTACGCTCGGTAGATGGCTTAGACAAGCAATTTCTGAAGCCTATCAAGCAAAAGGAGAAGTTCCTCCTTCTGGGATCGCTGCACACTCTACAAGGTCAACCGCAGTTTCCTGGGCCGAAAGGGCCGGTGCTACGCCTGATCAGATCTGTAAGGCTGCTACTTGGTCCAGTTTCTCAACTTTTATTCGGCACTACAGGTTGGACTTACTGTCGGCCGCAGATCAAGCCTTCGGCAGGAAGGTACTGCAGGCAGTAGTCCCACCCTAGGGTAAGTTACTTGGTTATCCTCTCCAAGGTTGTCCTGAAAGGCGATTTGAGAAAGGCCTAGTTAGACTTACCGGTGACGGTATTTCTAAGAGCCTTTCAGGACAACCGCTATTTCCCTCCCTAAATGTGTATAAAAAAGTAAAGTATGTATCTATCATGGTGTTGTGGTTCTCTGTGCTTTGTTTTCCAGTGCCGGAGGCCACACAATAACTGAAGCCATGGTGGAAGAGGAGGGATTTAAAGCCTGTGGGTGTTTCCTACAGAAGAGGCGGAGCTGCGCTCTCCAAGGTTGTCCTGAAAGGCTCTTAGAAATACCGTCACCGGTAAGTCTAACTAGGCCTTTTTTATAGTCAAAGAGGAAGTGAGATAAAATCAAATTAAGGGAATCCATTGCCCCCCCAGGCCCTAAGAAATAGTCTCCCTACTCGAAGATTTCAGGGCTGGTCTTGAACAGAAATGGGTGTGGCCTTGACAGGAAGGGGCGGGTCATATTGAAATTAGGGGGTGCACAAGTTTAGTCAGGCCTAGGGCAGCACAAAACCTAAATGCACCACTGGCACTTATGCACTCGCACATTTTTACTCATAGATCTTTCTGTCAAGATCCCGAGTATAAACATCAATTAATGAAGACGTCCATGTGCACGGGGGCCTAGGACTCCTAGCTGCGCACGTCTCTCTGCTATTTTCTGCCAGCAAAGCAAGCTGATGGATTCATCACTCATCAGAGGCACAGCCATTGAAACTTGGTTGGCTCTTAGCTCCTGGGTTACTGGGATTTCCTAACACAAGACATTCTGAACACCCTAAATCCACATCCACTCTGTGGGTAACGCGCAGGAAAAGACCCTCACTTGGCAATAGAGGATTACAGGCACTTGGGATGAGCAGAAGCACACAGGAAAGACAGAAGGGAGTCTGCCACAGGCCCTGAGGAAACTTCACGTATCCCTCAAGTTAATAGTAGTTGCTTTGTTCCGGAGCAAGGTCTAACACTGACATCTCTCCTGCCCCCTTCCTCTACTCCTAAAACTATAAGAGATTTGGCACTTGCCTGCTTTGCTCAACTCTTATCTCCAGTTTAAAGATGTTCTACATCCTTTCCCAGTGATTTCCTGATATCCACCAATCCCCATCATATTCCCTGCTTGGTGCATCTCAACCTTAGTTGTATGCCGCCCTTATTCTTTGGCCACACAGGTCATTTTTCCCCTGCTCAGTATTGTCGTGTAAGGCGATTTCACCTAGTGGGCTGGAACCTCATTCTGGGGTTTGTGCATGTGTCCAATCCTATACATCCTATTGCCTGGTAATGCTTACAACATGCCACTTGGTACCCTGTAAGTTTTGTTTGAATTTTTAAATCCTCTCCCTGTCTCCTTGCCTTTTGCACTTCCTATGCACTCCTTGCTGAAGATGGTTTTTCATGTCACCTGCTGGGTTTCCTGCAGGATCTCCCGCCAAGCAGAGCACCCCTTCCATGTGTTTCTTATGAAAATGATCCTCCTTTCTGTTGCCACTGACAGCTATAGCTTTGCATTGGCTTCCTTTCCTTCTGCTAACTGTGGACTGGGTAGCCTGAAAATCGGTTGTCTCCATGCATCCCTGGTGCTCTTCTTAATCACCTTTGCACATACAGTGGCACAACACATAGTTTTCATTCCCCTAGGGCATGGGTCTTCAAACTACGGCCCTCCAGTTGTTCAGGAACTACAATTCCCATCATGCCTAGTCATGTCTGTGAATGTCAGTGTGTTACAATGCCTCATGGGATGTGTAGTTCTACAACAGCTGGACGGCTGTTTACAGCTATGGGCTACGTATTACTTAGAAACCTGCCCCTCTGCTCTTTATTTCCTTGCAGCGAGGTCCTCCCTCCACTTTCACCCAGCTGGGTGGTCACTTTGCTCTTTTTCTTAAGGCTTCCGTCATCAGGGAACAAGTTTCTCCTGTCGATGAGGTTGGGTTCTGAGGCCTATACAGCACCTAGCTGTATATTCTTCCTTTTAAGTGGAGCCACCGCTTGATTTTTGGTTTTTACATTTTTCCCAAATCATTTGTTTGTCAGGTGGCTGTTTCAACCTCCTCTGTCACTTTCTCCAGCTGGAAGGTGCTTCTTCTGTTATCAGGTTGTTTGAGTCATTTGACCCTATTGCTGTATTGTTGCCCACCCCTTGATTATTACATGGGGTTGTCCCATGGTTTATGAATCGATTCCTGTGTCCTGAACTGTATGAAATAGAGAATAGGAATTTTGACCTACCTGTAAATGTTGTATCTTGAGTACAGTAAAGGACACACATACCTTTGCTTTCTTCTCTGTGATCTCTTTATTGCTTGCTATCAAAACTGAAGCCACATGGAGTAGGTGAGGTTATATGGGCACACTACTAGGGGGCAGAACCAGTGAAGCTTTTTCCAGTGTCCAGTCACCTGAGGGTAGTGGCATATACCTGTGGTGTATGAGTTTATTCTCGTGTCCTGTACTGTACTTCAATATGGAAATTACAGATATGTCAAAGTTTCTTTTTTTTAAATATCGACCAAGGCTGGTCATACATTATACAATTTCTTATTCAGTTTCCTTTAAATTTATCTTCAACTATGTAGTGCAAGGACCTGTCTCATTGCATACAACCTGAAAGTGTTCAGGTTTTGCCTCATATTATATGATTTTGGTAAATCTAACGGAAAATTGTACCCCGAAAATTGTATAATGTAGGGCCAGGCTACGGGGGCATATTTTCAAAGCAGTCTGTGATTGATTCGCTGTGATTGTCGCTATATTTATAAGATGCATTTTCTGTTAACATGTGCGTTGACTTAATTGGGTAGCATTTACCACCGTTCAGTCTATATGTGGCCCATCCTTTTTTTCGGTGGGAAGTTTGAGTTTTGGTAACATTCAGCATATTTATTATATGACCAATAATGCATTAGCCAGCAGGAATCGTTTTTAAACATTTTCCCTTTCAAATGGCATAACATTCATTATATCAGTCATTCCCCGTTGTATTTTTTTTCTTTACTAGAGGCTCAGTGCATCCAATTTCCCTCTATTGTCCATGTCCAGCATTGCAAATGAGTATTCCAGCCTAAAATCCTCATCTGCGTATTCTGTATTGATACTAGCTAGTATGTAAATGGCATCGGCAAACAGTGGATTCATAGCCGTCTAGGAATGTGAGTGTGTCTGGATTTCAATGCTTTTTTATAAATGTGCTTAACCATACAGCAGGGGTGCCCAACCTTTTGAAGAGTGAGGGCCACTTAAGCGACTTGGTAACTGGTCGTGGGCCATATGCAGAGCAGACCTGGACACAGCCCGCTCTAAACTATGGGACCTCCGATCTGCCCAGATGGAAGGGGACGGATCCCCCTTCTGTTTTTTTTTTTTTTTTTTTTTATTGGATTGGAAGCAAACGGGTATAAACAGACCGTTCCTTTACATCTGCTGCTCTATAGAGGTGAATGGAGGGCCTGATAATGTGAAAGGGGCCTAAGGCTACTTTCACACTGATGCAATGTGTTTTACCTGTACAGCGAGTGCAACGCAGTGCACCTGTGGCTTTCCTGGGGGTTAGCTGCACTTTGCCATAGACTTCTATTATACCCTGCAGGTATGTGTACTTCCTAAAAGCATTATTGCCCACAAGTAATAACAGAAGTCTATGGCTCAGTGCAGGTAACCTGTAGGTGCACTGTGGTGTGGTGAATCAGTTTGAAAGCAGCCCAGTAACCACTGCAGAAGAGATCTGCCCATATACACTGTGACCTTAGAATATAAACTGACCTTTAATAATAATTTGTCATTCAGGATTCTCCCTTGCTACAGGTATTGCTGGCTGTTGCTGTCCCAGGTGGAGTGCAATTGTTATCGCTCCTGTGACAGTAGCCAACGCTATACAGGACACATTGGCTCTGCTCCTTTTGCAGCCATGCTTTCTCTAGCGCTGGCTCCATTCAGAACACTGATGCTCTGGGATGGCCGGTCAAGAACTTTGCGATTTGGGCTGGCCACCCCCGCCATCCTGGAGCAGGAGGTCGCGGTCCACATCAGAGGGCTCCAGTGGCTGGGCATCCCTGCCATTCAGCATATAAATATAAATGTAAATGTTCTTTTTTTTTTTTAGGACTTTGACAGCCAGTGATAGTTTTTGCTTTTGACCACTGGATGGTGCCAAAGAGTTGCTTGCTTTGAATGATTTGTAGTTATAAAATCAGAGGTACACTTCTGCCTAAACCAGGGGTTCTCAACCTTCCTAAAGCCGGCCTGTGACCCCTTGATAAAGTTACCCAAGTTGTGGGGACCCCTAACAGTAAAATTATTTTCGTATCGTGGGTTGTCAGCACCCAAGGCAAGACCCACGGACATTTAGCTCTCCTTGAGTTCCTTTCACTCGTACAGTGAATAGAGTGAGTGGTACATTCTAAAATGTTTTAGGATGTACCACTCATTCTATTTGTTCCTCTTGTATCTCTGTCTATCCTAATTTCTTGTTTTTTGTCCCCCCCTAATCCCTCTCTCTATTCTTGTTGTTTCACTTATTCTTTCTCTCTCCTTTTCTTTGTTCCTCCCCCTCTTTTCCTCTCCCTTCCATGTATTCTCAATTTTTATTTCTTCTCTTACTCCTTGTTGGGGGGTGGGGGGAATAGGATAAGTGGCAGTGCTGGTGGGGGTTGGGATCAGTGGCAGTGCTGGGAGAGTTCTGATCAGCCAACTTAGGTGCTCTTGATCAAGGTCATCTGCTGATCTGAGAACTGTAGGGAGGACTTTTAATGGCAACTATAATCACAGGTAGTGTTACTGTGCCCCCGACTTTATGGTGTCTCATAGCGGTGCCAAAATCGCCAGTCAGCTGACATCTAGTCTCTGCCCCCCAACCATGCCATGAACTGAATAGGCGGCTGCGAAGAGGCTGAGTGGGCAGCTGTGTGCTCCAGGAACAGCCCAGCTGGGCAGCCACAGGCTCCAGGAACAGCCCAGCTAAGCGGTCACGAAATAGCTGGGAGAGCAGCGCGGGCTTCAGGAACAGCCCAGGCTTCGGTGACCCCTGGCAAATCGTCATTCGACCCCCAGGTTGAGAACCACTGGCCTAAACGAAACAATAATGTGCATCTCTAGAGCAGTGGTTCTCAACCACTCTAGTGGAGTGACCCCTTGATAAAATTTCCCAAGTTGTGGGGACCCCTAACAGTAAAAAAAAAAAATTGTAGCGAGGGTTGTCAGCACCCAAGGCAAGATGAGTAATTTGCGCCCCTAACCCACGGACATTTAGCGCTCCCTGGGTCCCTTCCACTCGAACAGTATTAAAACCCCTTATGGTACATTTTAGGATGTACCACTTTTTCTCTTTCGTTCCCTTTTATCTCTCTCTATCCTAATTTCTTGTCCCCCCCCCCCCAATCCCTCTCTCTAGCCGTCTTTCTTGTTATTTCTTATTCTTTCTCTCCCTTTTCTCTTTCGTTCATAGACGGACACAGCCTTCATTGACCTTAGGGTTATGCTTCTTCCTACCAAGAGATTTAGGCAGAATTCTACAGCACTTAAGGTGTTAAAAACTTTCCTTCATGCCGCTCCTCCCAGGGGGCGTGGCTCCCCCAGGCATAACCCACACCCTGCTTTAGCAGCCTCAGTTTGTTTTCTGCCTAACGACAGGAGGTCAAGGCTCTCTCTGGAGTTCCTGGACTCTGGAGTTTTTTTCTGGCGATTTTTCTCGCTTTTTTATTGTTTTGTTCCTGCATTTTGAATCCTGCGATTCTTCTATCAACAGCCGACTGGGTGACAGGCTGGGTCCTCGACCCTTGTAGTCCCCCCATGTTCGGCCTTCGAGCGTGTGCCGGCCCTCAGCTCAGCTTTGGGACGTCCACGACAGGCCCCATTGCTCCAGGGGCGGCCGGGGAACTTCGGTTCTAGGGCACACATATGACCGGTCTCTATGGCTTTGTCGCAGTGTGTCTGGCCGACAGCCATGCCGTTTACGGACGTTGGTTCTGTCTGGGATACCTCCAGCCGGGTAGTCGCAGGACAGGTAAGTAGTGGCCCCTTACTCAGGTAAGTGGTCTGGCTGGTGGTTTCCCTGGGGAGGTCGACTGAGGGTCCGCCCTGCTTTCCTCTCTCCCCTTCCTCTCCCTCCTTCCCCTGACTGGGTAGTGGCTGTGAAGGGGGGCCTCCTGGGTTTTCTTTGTTACCACCGGAGCCCGTGTGTTGTTAGGGGGACTGTGTTGTTACTCTGGGGGGTGCTGCTGTGTGCTGCTGTGTTCTATGAGGTAATTTTTACCTCAGACAGCGGCCATCTTGGAAATCTCCTTGGTAACGCTGTGATTCTTTTCTGAGGTGACAAAGCACAGCCAGTGCTGCTGTGTTCTATGAGGTAATTTTTACCAGACAAAGCACAGCCAGTGCTGCTGTGTTCTATGAGGTAATTTTTACCTCAGACAGCGGCCGTCTTGGAAATCTCCTTGGTAACGCTGTGATTCTTTTCTAAATGTGACAGACAAAGCACAGCCAGTGCTGCTGTGTTCTATGAGGTAATTTTTACCTCAGATGGTGGCCATCTTGGAAATCTCCTTGGTAACGATGTGATTCTTCCCTGAGATGACTCATCACAGCCTCTGGTCTCTTTTACCAGTTTTTAGTGCTGTGAAACGCTGTGAATCTTCCATGAGGTGAAGACACATTATAACAAGCACATCAGAGCACACCTGAGGTTTTTCAGCTCCCTCTGCAGCTGGGTGGGGTGGTGAATACCGGGGGCCCCCATGCTCTGCAATAGCAGCAAGGAGGTGACCAGTGGGTTTTTTTTTTTTTTTGTCCTGCCTTGCAGGGTGGGTGACTCAGCGCTGACACTATGGAACTCAAGCTATGCCTGAGTTAACCCTTAATGCCCCTGCCACATCTGTTATGTTGGCTGTACTGGGTTTCTTGCCAGTTTTGAAGCAGCTGGTGCCCGGATGGGGGGTAAAAAAGCGCCCCCTCCCTGAGCCTGCTTCTGGGGATGACACAGAATCGCTGTTTTTTTCTGGTTCTGTTATGTCAGAGGCTGCGGGTTTAACCCTTATGGATAGTGAGGATGACTCTGCTGCAGTCAGTTGCTGGCAAGAATTTGTTGGAGCTCTTGTTTCTGCGGTGCGTGAGACTCTAAAAATTGAGGATGTGGCGGAGACACCTCCGTGTCAGTACCAGCACACTACCACGCACCGCTGAAGTGTTTCCTTGTGTTCCTTATTTGGACAATATGTTATACAAGGAATGGGATGCACCGCAAAAAGTTTGTCAAAAAACTTTGCAACCTGTTACCCCCTTGAGGGGGGCTTTAAAAAAAAAAAAAAGTAGGTCTCTCCTCCGCCAGTGGACCCAGACTGCGCATGGCCACCACGTTGCCTGTGGAAGGGGCTCCTGCATTTCAGGATCCCGCTGATAGGAGAGTGGAGGCCGTGGCCCGCTCCCTATTCACGGTGGTGGGTTCGGCGGTGAGGCCGGCTCTGGCCGGGGCCCTGGTCAGGCCCCGACTTAAAGGGCGAAGCTCCTGCTGCAGGAGCTGGAAGAAGGACCTCTAAGGTGGCCTTGGTGATGGCCTTTTGGGTCTTCCCTGACTGGCATCATTGAGGATGCCACGGGTGGTAAGCGCATGCTGTTCCCACAGTCTGGGAAGGGCTAGGGACCTCGCCCTGTACAAGGACCCTCCTTGCCTACCTCCGAGCATTTTTTCGCTCGCCCTGTGCGGTGGGGGTAGGTCTACATGGTGCTTGAATCCCCGCTGCGGGGTAGCAGCGCACCTGATACCGCATGCCTAACAAGTCTGCGGACATACCTGCTTCCGCCTGAAGGTCTGCTCCCGCCCGTGTCTCGGGTGGGAGACTGGCTTCGCATTGCGAAGTGTTTTCCTTGGGGTACAAGATTGAGTTTCTCTCTTGTCTGCCAAACAGGTTTTTTCCCTCCGGCTTCTGGCCTCCTCCGGTTCGCCGGTTGACTCCGTCGGGGGCTGTCCAGGATCTTCTGGTCAGGGGAGTGATTGTGCCAGTTCCCCCGTTGGAACGGTCTCGGGGTTTTACTCCATTCTGTTTGTGTCCCCACGGAGGATGGGGCCTGGTCGATCCTGGGCCTCAAGTCCCTCGTTTTGTTTTGTCAAGGTGGTGTCGATTCGCTTGGTAATAGCGGCACTTCATCAGGGGGATTTTCTGGCATCCTTGGATGTCATGAACGTGTACCTGCATATCCTCAAACCACCGGAGATTCTGTGCTTTGCGGTCGGGGGGGGCCATTTTCAATGGTGTCCTTCCCATTCGGCGGGTTTTCGCCAAGGTGCTCATCCCGATACTGGCCCGGCTGTGACAGCGGGGGTTTGTTATCATGGGATGTCTGGACGACATTCTCCTACGAGCTTCTTCGAGCTCTGCATTGGTAGAGCCGTGCCTATCACGTGTCAGGCTCTCCGAGTGTTCGGCTGGTTTCTGGATTGTCCTGAAATCAGGGTTGATTCCGTCTCAGGGATACCTGGGACTGGTCCTGGATTCCTCCGGGGCGGGAGTGTTTTTCTCCTAGCGGAAAAACTTCAGACTCTGCTATCTGCTGTGCAGCAGTTGCCGACCCAGAAGCGGTCATCTCTGCGATTCTGCAGGAAGGTTCTGGGTCAGTTGGTAGCCTCTTTTGAGGCGGTTCCGTATGCCCAATTCCACGCCAGGGTACTACGGAGGGAACTGCTGTCATGATGGGACTAGCTTCCGTCATCTCTGGATTACCAGATTCAGTTTAGTCATCTGATCATGTCTCCCCTGGTGTGGTGGCTGGCGTTTCCGGTGCTTCGGGCCGGAAAGTCTTTTTTCTGCAGACCACTGGACAGTGGTCACGACGGATGCCAGCCTCTCCGGTTGGGGAGGGGCGCTTGGGGCACCCAGTCAGCCCAGGGGCACTGGACTCAGGTGGAGTCCTGCTTACTGATCAACGTTCTGGAGCTCCGAGCAATCAAGCTTTGCCTTGCCAGGTGGTCCCTGGATCTACAGGCCTGACCGGTCAGGATCCTGTCCGATAACACCACGTCCGTGGCGTAGGTTGATCATCAGGGAGGCACACGGAGTTCTGTTGCAGCGACGGGGGTCGCGCGCATCCTTTCGGTGGGCCAAAGGGTCCGTTCCGGCTCTATCGGCTGGGTACATTCCGGGAATACGGAATTGGCTAGCCGACTACCTAAGTCGCACTGCACTGGGCCAAGGAGAGTGGTCTCTCCACCCGCAGGTGTTTCGGGGTCTGTGCCGAAAGTGGGGCACTCTGGACGTGGACCTTCTAGCGTCCCGTCTCTATCGGTAGGAGCCACGGTTCGTGGCCAGGTTTAAGGACCCGTGGGCGGACGCGTCAGGCGCGTTGGTGGCTCCTTGGGGTCGCTGTCGCCTACTTTACACCTTCCCTCCTCGGAAGCTTCTTCCTCGCCTGCTGCGCAGAGTAGAAGCTGTAGGGATTCTATCGGTCCTGATTGCCCCAGATTGGCAGCGTCGCTTCTGGTACGCGGACCAGGTGCGTCTGCTGGCAGACGCCCCCTAGCGTCTTCCCCTGGGAATTGATTTTCTGTTACAGGGTCCGATCTTCCACCCTGTTTCACAGCCACCGGCCTTAGCGGCGTGGCTGTTGAGAGCCAGGGGCTTAAGGACCGAGGCCTATTGGGCTTGGTGGTCTCTACCGTGCTGCCTGCACGGAAGTCTACCTCACGTAGGTTTTTTCCTCATACATGGAAGGCCTACTTCTCTGTGTGTGGGGAGATGAACTGGCACTCTAGTACATGCGTTGTGTTCAGGATTCTGCTGTCTTTGCAGCAGGGAGTGGTTCAGGCTCTCGCCTTACGTACGGTTAGGAGCCAGATTTCTGCTCTGGCTGTTTTTACTTGCAGCGACCCTTGGCATCGCACTCCTCGGTGCGTGCGTTGGGTCAGGGGGTCTGGCAGGTGGCCCCTCCGGTGCGCCCTCCATTACCCCCATTTAGTCCTTTCAGTGCTTCAGGATGCTCCCTTTGAGGACATTCGGGAGGTTTTTTGTTTATTGTCACAAAAGGTGATTTTATTTCTGGTAGCAATTACCTCGATCAGACGGGTGTCTGTCTGTTCTGGCGGCCTTGTCTTGCAAGGCTCCCTGCTTGGTCATCCGTAAGGATGAGGTGGTGCTGCGGCCGCAGCCGTTTTTTCTCCCTAAGGTCGTTTCGGCTTTTCACTTGGATGTGGACATTGTTCTTCCATCCTTATGTCCTCAGCCGAAGAACCCGAAGGAGGCCTCTTTACATTCTCTGGATGTGGTTCGGGCCCTTCGAGTTTACTTGTCGGCGACAGCTCCGTTCCGGAAGTCGGACTCGCTGTTCGTGTCTGTGTCCGGTCCCAGTAAGGGCCTGGCAGTCTCGTTGGCCACCATTTCCAGGTGGATCCGACAGGTTGTGCTTCAGGCCTATGCCCTGAAGGGCGGGCGCCCCCCTTTCGGGTCATGGCGCATTCGACCAGGGCGATCGGGGCCTCTTGGGCTTTCCGACACCAAGCCTCTGTGTTACAGGTGTGTAAGGCTGCGACCTGGTCGTCGGTCCACGCTTTTTCAAAGTTTTATATGGTGGATGTGAGTGCATCTTCTGATGCCTCCTTCGGCCGCAGGGTGTTACAGGCGGCAGTTTAAGGTTGGAGTTCCTCCGTTGAGTAACTCCGGTTTTTGTTTGGGGTGTAACCTGTTTTTGCTGTGTTATTTTCCCACCCCTCGAATTTTTTGACACTGCTTGGGGACGTCCCTAAGGTCAATGAAGGCTGTGTCCGTCTATGAACGAAAGAGAAAAAAGGATTTTTGTACTCACCGTAAAATCCATTTCTCTGAGTTCATAGACGGACACAGCACCCACCCCTCCTTTGTTTGTACTGCTTGTTACGAACTGAGGCTGCTAAAGCAGGGTGTGGGTTATGCCTGGGGGAGCCACGCCCCCTGGGAGGAGCGGCATGAAGGAAAGTTTTTAACACCTTAAGTGCTGTAGAATTCTGCCTAAATCTCCTGGTAGGAAGAAGCATAACCCTAAGGTCAATGAAGGCTGTGTCCGTCTATGAACTCAGAGAAATGGATTTTACGGTGAGTACAAAAATCCTTTTTTTCCGCCCCACCTTTTCCTCTCCTTTCTATGCATTCTCTATTTTTATTCCTTCTCTTACTCCATGGTGGGGGGGAGTTGGGATGAGTGGCAATGATGGCGGGGAGTAGGGCTGTTGAATATAATCGTAGCATAATCTTTGCAATAATCGATTATGCGATGACGTCACCTGCGCGCCGCTATTTCCCCTGCCAAAGAAGTGAGAACAGCCGAAGGCGCCTTTTTTTCCCTGCCCCCGATAAACTCAAAGCGGCCAAGTGTCTTAGGCGGTAGACGCGCCTCTTTTCCCGCCCCTCGACGAACTGGAAGGAGCCGTGGGCATCCCGCCCCCCCTCGCTGACAGCATCCCCAGCCGCCCAGCGCCGTCAACATGGGAGACACGTGGAGTGAGTGTCTGTGTATCCCCAACGATCGCTCCCGAGTGAACTCCCCAGAGCCTTCCTCCTTGGCTCACCTCACGCTGTGTGCAGTGTGCACACACAGGCTGCCTCAGCTGCTGCGGAAGACCCGAGATGCCAGACAGCGCGGTTGTCCTCTGTCCCAGTTCCACTGACAGGCTGCTCGAGAGTCATCATCATCAGGTACATTGCACACTGGCAGAATTTAATGGGGCACAGTAGCGGCAATAGATGGGCACACTGGCAGCAATAAAAGGGCACACTGGGAGCAGAAAAAGGGCACACTGGGAGCAGAAAAAGGGCACACTGGGAGCAGAAAAAGGGCACACTGGGAGCAGTAAATGGGCACAGTAGTGGCAGCAATAAATGGGCACAGTAGTGGCAGCAATAAATGGGCACAGTAGTGGCAGCAATAAATGGGCACAGTAGTGGCAGCAATAAATGGGCACAGTGGCTGCGTTTGGCACAGTGGTGGCATTTGATGGGCACAGTGGTGGCATTTGATGGGCACAGTAGCTGCAATTGATGGGCCCAGCGGTGGCGTTTGATGGGCCCAGCGGTGGCGTTTGATGGGCCCAGCGGTGGCGTTTGATGGGCCCAGCGGTGGCGTTTGTTTTTTTTTTTTTTGTTTGCGCCCCCTCAACATTGAGCACCAGCCGCCACTGACTACTAGTGATAACATAAAATATTATACAGTATATCATAAATCTGATGCACCATTATGTGAACTGAAAATTTGCCATATTATGAAAACATTAAAGTGACCAATGAGCATGACAATGCCATTTCCACATTAATTATGGTTTATGTATGCCTTATTGTCTTGGTGATTGATTATCATCACAACTTCATTGATTTGAAATTGATCCCCTTTTTTGTACACTTTTTTGATTTTTCACTGCATGTGTGGGGCAGTAATGAGCAAAACCAGGAATCATAAAACAGAAAAAAAGGGATCATTGAAGTTGTGATGTGAATCAATCACTAAGACAATTAGACACTATACATAAACCATAATTTTTGGAATGGCATACATAGTCGTTTGGGGGGACGTTATGAGGACATTGTCTGCAGTCTCTGACCCTCTCTTGTATCATGTCTGCAGTCTCTGACCCTCTCTTGTATCATGTCTGCAGTCTCTGACCCTCTCTTGTATCATGTCTGCAGTCTCTGACCCTCTCTTGTATCATGTCTGCAGTCTCTGACCCTCTCTTGTAGTATTTTGGGGTCAGTCTGGAGCTCTTCTTTAAGTTGTCTGTGTTTCCACTTTGCTACATGCAGAGTTTTTTTTATTTTTTTTTTAAGACCAGATAATTAAAAAAAAATCTGACTGCTTGAATTTTTTCGATGAAAACGCGTGTAGTAATCTTGATGCATCGTGATGCATCGCGGAATCGAATCGAATCGAATCGTGGACTTGATAATCGTAATCGCATCGAATCGTGAGACCGGTGAAGATGCGCAGCCCTAGCGGGGAGGTGGGATGAGTGCAAATGCTGGGGAGAGTTCTGATCGGCCAACTTGGTGGTTAAAAAAAATTGTCCCTTGTTGATTATAAAATAAAATAGAGCTAAAAAATAATACTTTTTTTTTCAGATAGTTTTTATTGAGCAAAGTTTGTATAGTACAATACAAATAAGCCCCAAATGATCTCATAAATAAAAACTTTACAAAACATTAAAAAACATAGTTCTGGTCATACAAGTGTAACATTTTCAACAGGCACAATTAAGGCAGAGCACTCAATCCACATGGTCTAAACTCCTAGTGTACCATAATAATTACATAGATGGGATCAGCCAATTATGGATTATAACTATAAATCACCAGTATCCTATCATTAAGAGCACTAACCATTGTCTATATTGTTGTTGGTCAAATTGTACATTGAGCCTTTTACCACTATGTAGCGACCTGCTACTTTCTGGCCGGCGCTGCTTTAATTTTAAAGGGTAGTCTGAGGGTTAGTTGACTCAGACTGTATGTTTTTCACAAAATTTGGGCCTCTGTTCCAGCCAAGGGTAATAGGTAGTAGGTTCAGGTGTAAAGCTTTGTTCAAAAACACTCCTGTTTTAGAGGAGCCTCTCTTCTTGTTTAAACTCTGTAGCTCCTTCTGGATTTTGCTTCTAATCCCCTAGATGAAGGCTGCCATTTGTGGATGGACATTTTATGGTTACGCAACCTATCACATTGATATCATCTTTTTATATAGACCATAAACTCAAGGACCCATGAATAAATGCTTGTGGAACGAATCATCTGGGTTTCCATTATTTCTTATGGGGAAATCCGCTTTGATATACAAGTGCTTTGGATTACAAGCATTTTTCGGGAACAAATTATGCTTGTAATCCAAGGTTTTACTGTACTTGGTGAGGGCTTGCCTCAGGTGATGCGCAGCGATGAAACAAATCCTCCTAAATAAGTTGTACCTGTCTATGTGCAGGCCCCCATCTTTTACATCCATTCAAGTTACTGAATTTATAAGCTTGTCTGAGTTCAGAAAAAAGGGGGCAGTGGGCTGAAGGTACACTCTGTAGAGAGCTCAGTAAGGAGAACTTTAAGAGCTGATTGGAGGGAAGGGACACAACTACTCCCCACAACACACAGGACATAACTGAGGCTGTGAATCAGCTAGAGGTCCCTCCCCGTTACCATTTTTCTTTTGGTGTCGGGAAAGCTTGTCAGAAGACAGTGGCGTCACTAGGGTTGGTGTCACCCGGTGCGGTAAAAAAAGGTGTCGCTCCCCCCCCCCCCCAGCAGGACAGGCAGTAGGGCATTACGCGCCTTTTACGTCTCCGTCCCCCCAGCCTGCCGCAGTGCTAATTGATAGTGTCACCCAGGGCATTCTTCTCAGGGAAAATGTGATGGAACTCAACCACGCTCCACACCTTTCCCCAAAGTAGGGGGTGGGGGGGGGGGGGTTGAGCGTGCCACAGCAACTGGGTTTGGGAGGGTCCTAAAGGGTCATTAAATGAGGGTGCTATATACAGAGTGCAGAGCCCAGGTGGGTGCAGAGCACAGGTGGGTACAGGGTGCAGAGTGCAGGTGGGTGCAGGGTGCAGGTGGGTGCAGGGTGCAGGTGGGTGCAGGGTGCAGGTGGGTACAGGGTGCAGGTGGGTACAGGGTGCAGGTGGGTACAGGGTGCAGAGTTCAGTAGCTGAGTGAGCTGGTCTGGTGGGGGGCGGGGGCGGCTGGACATATATATATTATCTATAGCTGTGTCCACCTTGCACCTCCCTTTCCTTATGATACTTGCACAGCACTGGGTCAGGGCGCCAGACACTGAGAGTCATCCCACACATTTTTTGGGTGGCGTGTCGGTACCATGGCACCCAACCCCCCCCTTTCGTAAACTCAATGTCACCCTTCCCTCCCGCCTGTACTGTCTGTACTCACACACCTGTCGGCTGTTCCGAATCTGGGCGCGGGTGGTAGCTGGAGACTGGAGAGGAGGGCAGCGTCACACACAGCGTGCAGCCGCGCCATGTGTGGAGTGTAGTGAGTGACGTCACATCATGTCTGCAGTGTCAGCGTGAGATGTGACAGGCTGGCTCAGTAGGGTAGGGAGGAGGAAGAAGAGAAGGACACACACCAGGCTCGGCCCCGGCGCTGGAGGTGTTGTTTCAGCGGGCTGCGGAGTGTAAAAAAAAAATTACCAGGGCTTTGACTTTCCTCACCCTCGGGAGAGAAGGGAGGGTGTCACCCCTCTAGTGGGTGTCACCCGGGTGCGGACCGCACCCCCTGCACCCCCCCCCCCAGCAACGCCTCTGTCAGAAGAGATTCATGCTGATAGCAGAGGAATGAAGCAGCAGACAGAAATTACATATTGTGCTCTTAATTGAGACAAATACACACTATAGAGGGATATGCTTTGTTCATATTTCTTTTTTTCATTCAAATTTAAGTTTATTTTCAATAAAATAAATACATACATTTGTATTAAATTAGCAAGAAATAAGTCAATAGCACGCAGAAATATAATAATTTAAATACATTTCAATTCATAATAATCATTCCTGTCTTATTAACTGCCACTTATATCTATCCATCCTATATGCTCTACACCATGTGGTGAAAGTAAGGCAGTTCACATAAGCTAAATTAAAAGACTATTTCAAAGTAATACTTTAAACTTGAAAGAGAAACAGAATATTTTCATATATCAGGGAATTCCTAGGTCTAGCGTTATCACACAATAAGTTATATAAGGGATAAAACTAATTGAGTGTACCAGATTAAATTACTTAGAATAATTAAAGGATAAGATATCCGGAGTGCATCAACCTCTCCGACACCCCTAACGGGAACTTTCTGTGTCCAAGAGGTTGAGCAAAACCTCCAATCCTCCCTCCCTCCCTCCAATAACTATTACTGGAACTCTCCGATAACCGAAAACAAATTTTCGGAATCCCCATCAAATCTAATTATTTCAAAGGTTTGGTAGAATCCTTCAATTACTTAAACATAAACTTATCTTTTCAAAATAAAACAAACTGAGGACCAAAAATCTTAAGGATTCTATCCCCAGAGATAAAATAATGAGATAAAACCTAAGAAGAATCAGAAGAAAAAAAAGAAAGAGTGACAAAAGACAAGAGAGGAAGTGAAAAAAGAAAGCCAGAAGAAAATCAGGAGAGATAGAAAATTAGCCTGCCATCTACCAGCATCGTCCAAAAGACACTGATGTCATCAAAACCTTCACGGAGTATAAGTTATCCCCATGTATTCCAACCAGGGTTCCCAGATTTCATAGAAAAGAGTAGACTTCTCCAACATGGAGCAGACCCTTTTCTCTTGTTCCATAATCCATGTGACCTTTCTTTTCATATATAGGATGGAAACATTAGTCTTTTTCCATGCAGCTGCGAGTGTAATCCTGGCACCCGTCATAATATATAAGATGAGTTTTCTGGTAACCTTAGAAGTTAGAGGTAACATTCCGTTAAGTAAAGCAATAGTAGGAGATTGATGCAGGTTACAGCCTGTGACTCGTCTGATTATATTGAACACCTTATTCCAGTAACCCCGAATTTTGGGACATTCCCACCAAATATGTATCATAGACCCCAATCCATGGCAGCCTCTGAAACATAGGGGAGAAGTTGTCAGATACATAGAGGTCAGTTTGACGGGAACTAAATACCATCTAGTATAAATTTTTATGTTCGCTTCTATAAGCGAGACATTCACATAACCTTTAATGGATCTGGTATAATTCTTATACCAGTCCGACAAATCCCATTCGTTATTAAGTTCCTTTTCCCATGCCAGCATATGCGGCAATTTGGTGTCATTAGTAGCAAGTGAATTATATATAATTGAAATATTCCCCTTCCTGGACAAACCCTGATCACATTTACTTTCATAGGGTGTCAAAAGTCCAGATATCGAGTCGTTATCCCATAGGCTTTGAGCGTAGTCATGTAGTTGAGAAAATCTTAGTTTTTCTGAAACAGGAAGGTCTAGCTTGTCAATAAAATGTTGCTCGGGGAGGGGACCCGAACGAGAAAAGAAGCATCCTATACGATACAACCCCTTATCATGCCACCATTTAAAGGAATCTTTATCAATTTTAGAAGTAAAGAATGGGTCTATGAAAATATTCGATAAAGGCCTACCTTTAGAGATTAGAGAGGGATTGTTTTTAAGTGAATCCCATAAAACTAAAGTTTGAGATAGAGTCGGAGATAATATAGAAGGCCTTTTCTTGGTATGACTCCACATTAAATCCTCTATCGTTAGATTCGGAATCGCCTGTTCTTCGATGTCTATCCAATCAGGACGTTCATTTTTAAGAAAAATTTCTGATAATTGCGCTAATCTCGCTGATTGGTAGTACCATATCAAATTAGGCACACCTAGACCGCCTTGTTCAGATAAGTTATAGAGAGTGCGAGATGGAAGGCGTGGACCCTTGTTGTTCCATATAAACTTGGTAATTTTGCCTTGAAAGGATTTTAGTTGACTTTTGATTATCGGTATAGGTAATGATCGAAAGAGATACAAAAGCCTAGGGAGAAGAGTCATCTTGACCGAATTAATTCTACCAATCCAACCTATATTCTGAGTACCCCAGTCTTTCAGATCCTTCTCAAGTTTTCTATACATAGGGGGATAGTTGGCTAGATATAAATTCTGAATATTGGGGGTCAAATTAATGCCTAGGTATTTAATATAAGAGGCGTCCCATTTGAATCTATAATGTTCTTTCAGTAGAGAAACAGTGGACTCAGTAAGTGAAACATTGAGGGCCCTGGATTTGGCTATGTTTACAGCAAGACCTGAAACCAGAGAAAATTCGTCCATAAGAGAGTATACTTCGGGCAGGGATGTTTCTGGTGCAGTCAAAAAAAGTAAAAGGTCGTCTGCAAATAAGGCGCACTTATGTTCCTTTTTGGCACATCGAACACCCCTGATATTTGCATTTTCACGAATAGCTATAGCCAGGAATTCAATCACAATTGCAAATATCAGGGGAGATAAAGGGCATCCCTGCCTTGTACCTCTACGGATCTCGATAGATTCTGAAAAAATACCTTGAAAGCGTACTTTAGCTTCAGGGGAATAGTAAAGTGCAGACAGGATACCCAGAAATTTAGCGCCAAACCCCCAATGGTTCATCACCTTGAACATAAAAGGCCAAGACACTGAGTCAAATGCTTTCTGAAGATCTATGGAAAGAAGCATACCCTTCTGACCAGTATCACCAGACCATCCTGAGTTCAGTATAGAAATCAGATCAATAGCTCTCCTAACCTGATCCGGACCTTGCCTCCCAGTAATGAAGCCAACTTGATCTTTACTAACATATTGACCAATGAAAGAAGATAACCTATTGGCCATTATTTTAGTAAGTATCTTAAGATCGTTATTGATAAGAGATATCGGTCTATAGTTCTCCACCAGGCTATGATCCTTTTCCGGCTTAGGGATCACCGATATATAAGCCAAATTGAGTTGTCTTTCTATAGGATCTCCCTCGGTCATGTGGTTGAAAAATCTCACCAAATAGGGCGTTAAAATGCTTGAAAATGTTTTGTAATATGAACTCGAAAATCCATCAGGTCCCGGGGCTTTATCTAATTTTAGGTGTTTAATCACTGTCGATACTTCCTCAATTGAAATGCTTTGTTCATATTTCATGTCTGAGGTTGACGACCACTTTAACGACCCTGATGTACTGACTACCTATCTCATTTCTCGAGGCCCCAAAATGCCAGGACAGTACAAACACCCCTAAAATTACCTTTTTTTTTTTGGAAATTAAACACTCCAAAGTATTTAAGATGCATGGTGAGTATTTTGAAGTTGTAATTTTGCCACAATTATTTGGAAAATAAAGAAAGTAAACATTTGATTTTTTTTTCCACAAAGTTGTCATTTTCACACACAGAACGGGCATACTTAAAATTGCACCCCAAAACACATTCTTCTACTCCCCCAGAGTATGGGGATATAGGCCCAAAATCTGAAGCCTTTTAGGCTTTCAGCATGTCTGATTTCCTGACTACCTATCGCATTTCTTGAGGCTCATTTTGTGGGTGTTTCTTGAGGAAACACCCACAAAATGACCACATTTTGGAAAGCGGACCCTCCAACATATGTCCTAATAGATGTGGAGAGTCTTTTGAAGATCACATTTTTTGCCACAAGTTTTTTGGAAAATGAAAAAGGAAATTGAAATGTATTCTTTTTTTACACAAGTCAGTCAATTAATAAGATATTTCTTAAAACAAAACATGGAAATCCGTGACTTTTAGGAAGCATACATTATGCATCTAATTTTCGGGCTAACTACCTGCACTAGTCTGGTGATACTGGCACTAGTGTGGCTAGTGATCAGGGACTTGGGAACGCTAGATAGTTCTCTAATGGTGACACCCAGCTTTACTCACCGTCAGCATGATGACGTCACTGGAATAACTCCACCTTATGTGTTGTGTCCTTACAGGACTTCATCATAGGTTTACTGGACCATGGTCTCAGATTGTGAGAACTACTGTCCTATGTGATTGCATATTGCAAATGCTAGGTTTATTTTTAATTTTTTTAAAGATATACAGGTAAAAGACATCGGGCCAGATCCACAAAAACAGGCGTATATTTTGGCGGGCGTAGCGCATCTCATATGCGCTACGCCGCCGTAAATAAGAGTGGCTCCTAGGATATCCACAAAGAACTTGCCCCCATATGCGGGCCGGCGTAACGTAAATCTACCGGCGTAAGCCTGCGGAATTCAAAGCAGGCTTGGAGTGGGCGTGTTGTATGGTAATCTGGTATGACCCCACGTAAATTACGTTTTTTTTGAACGGCGCATGCACCGTCCGTGGGGGTATCCCAGTGCGCATGCTCGAAATCACGTCGCAAAAAGTCAATGCTTTCGACGTGAACGTAATTTATGCAAAGCCCTATTCGACAGAAAATTTGACGCTGTCCCGACGTCCATACCTAACATTGCGTACACCTCATAGAGGCAGGGGTAACGTTACGCCGAAAAAAGCCTTATGTAAACGACGTAAAAAATGCGCCGGGCAGACGTACGTTTGAGAATCGGCGTATCTAGCTAATTTGCATACTCTACGCGGAAATCAACGGAAGCGCCACCTAACGGCCAGCGTAAATATGCTCCTAGGATCTGGCGGCGTACTAAGACATACGTCAGTCGGATACGACGGCGCATTGTAGAACTTACACGGCGTATCAATAGATACGCCACCGTAAGTTCTTTGTGGATCTGGCCCATCAACTGCATGACAATTCTCAATATATGTTAAGATCTTTTTTAAACCTTGTTTCTGTGTAAAGTAAGTAAATATAATGTACATAGGGGCAGCCATGTTTGCTGCCTAAAGCTTCCACTCTCTCATTTCGCAGTGATTGTAGTTTACTGATTTTTCTCACTGTGCAAGGTAATGAGTGAGATGACCATGCACGCTTTCTGTGACTGATGTCTTGTCTTAACAGTTGTTAAAGTGACTCTAACAAAGTAACCTTCCTGCAAAAAAAAGCAATGAATGCTTAACTGTTCTGTTGCCCGCGCCAGCAAACTTCACTTCTATGAAGATAGAAGCTTTGTTGAAGAATGTTCAGTATTTTACTATTTTATTACTTTATAAATGTATAAAGGACACAATTCACAATTGTCTTTCTTGGGGTTTCTTTTCTTTTTTTTTAGAAATTCAATCGGATTTTGAAACACATTGTCATGGCTCACCTGGGGAATCTTCTGGTCCACTGTCAGGCAAGAACCTCCCTGAAGTTGTGAATAATATTGTGTGGGTCCGCCAGCTGCAGTTAAAGGTAAAAGTTTTTGCCTGAATGGCCTCTAAACAGTCACATTAGGTTGTCAAGGGACTCCTTTGTCTTGGGTTATGACAACACAGTATGCTGAATATTTAATAATCAATGAAGAGGGCCATTTTAGAAATAGGTAGTCTCTGTTATTTAGGGAAAATATGTTTATTTAAGGCAGGGGTGCCCAACCTTTTGAAGAGCAAGGGCCACCGAAGCGACTTGGCAACCGGTCATGGGACAAAACGAGTGGAATGGGTGGATGACAGGTCTGTGTCCACACTGCATATGCTGAACGGACACAAACACAGCCCACACTACACTTTGGCCCTCCAATTCAATAGGATCCCCTTCTGTTTTTTTTTTGCGGATTGGAGTAAAGTGGGGGTAAATGGACATAGAAGTGAATGTGAATGGAGGGTCTGATTGGGTCCTAAGGCTGCTTTCGCACTGATTCACCACACGCACCTGTGGCTTTCCTGGAGGTTAGTAGCACTTTGCCATATACTTCTATTATATCCTGCAGGTGTGGTGAAATTTCTGAAAGCACACCAAACCCACAGGTAATAACAGAAGTCTATAGCTAACTGCACTGATTTCAGTAATAAACGTACCTTTTAATAACAATCTTCCATTCAGTTTTTCCCAGCTGTTGCTGTCCCAGGCAAAGTGCATTTGGAATCGATTGTGACAGGAGCTGGCGCTATACAGGAAACATCAGCTTATATGGCTCTGCTCTGCAGCTGCTTGCTTTCTCTACCGCCGGCTTCATTCACAACACTGATGCTCTGGGATGACAGGTCAGCGACTTGCGATCTAGGCTTGCCAAACCACCATCCCAGTGCAGGAGGTTGCGGGCCACATCAGAGGGCTCCGCGGGCCCTCTTTGCCTGGGACAGCAACAGCTGGGAAAAACTGAATGGAAGATTGTTATTAAAAGGTAAGTTTATTACTGAAATCAGTGCAGTTAGCCAGGGCCGGACTGGGAATGAAAACCAGCCCTGGAAATAATTTCATACCAGCCCCACAGCATTAATATACCAGCCCAAAAAAAAGAGAGAAATCCATGAGAGAGCCAGAGAGGGGCCAGGCTGCAATGGTGAGAGAGAGAGAGGGTGCAACGACGAGAGCAGAGGCATTTCTAGTAAAAATGGCGCCTATGGCAAGCACTGAAACTGTGCCCCTGTCAAAACATTTGAAACCCATCTTTCAGATAACCATAACAAAAAAAACACCCAAGATTGCAGTAATAGCAGCACCCATAATTGCAGTGATATCAGCACCCATAATTGCGGCCTTACCAGCACCCTTAAATGCAGCAATATCAGCCATAAATGCAGCAATATCAGCCATAAATGCAGCAATATCAGCACCCATAAATGCAGTAATATCAGCACCCATAAATGCAGTAATATCAGCACCCTTAAATGCAGCAATATCAGCACCCATAAATGCGGAGGAATCGTGCGGTGTATCATGGGCACAGCACTGGGCAGAAAGGCAGAGTGGAATGGAACATCAGACAGTGACTGCACGCAGTGGTACACAGACCGGTCACACTCACTGGCACCGTGATGGTCAGGGACACGCAGCAGTGTGTTTCCTTGTAATAGATACAGTCCTCTGCCAATGCTGCGCCAGTGCCTCTGACACTGTACAGGGGGAGAGAGGGAGTAGAATCACCAGCGGCTCTGTCTGCTTAGCACACACGCACAATCGCACATGATAATGACTTTAAGGCCTCTTTCACACTGGGGCGGTGGGGGCATCAGCAGTAAAGCGCCGCTATTTTTAGTGGCACTATTCAGCCGCTAGCGGGGTGCTTTTAATGGCCGCAAAGTGTCACTTTGATTCCAATGGGCAGGGGCGCTTTAGGAGCCGCTCCTATTGCGCCTTAAAGATGCTGCTTGCAGGAAATTTTTTAATGTCCTGCCAGCGCACCGCTCCAGTGTGAAAGCACTTGGGCTTTCACACTGGAGTGGAACCACTCTTTCAGGGCGCTCTGCAGACGCTATTTTTTGCGTTATAGCGCCTGCAAAGCGCCTCAGTGTGAAAGGGGTCTTAGACTGCTTTCACACTGAGGCGCTTTGCAGGCGCTACAAAATAGCGCCTGCAAAATGCCCTGAAAGAGCCTCTCTTCTCACTCCAATGCGAAAGCTTTTACACTGGAGTAGTGCGCTGGCAGGATGCTCAAAAAAGTCCTGCTAGCCGCATCTTTGAGGCCCTGTAGGAACGGTGTATACACTGCTTCTAAAGCGCCCCTGCCCATTGAAATCAATGGGCAGCGGTGCTGAACCGCCAGCAAAGCCCTGCTGCAGCGGCGCTTTGCGGACGTTTTTTTTATCCTTTTGGGCCGCTAGCATTGTGCTGGCAGGACGCTCAAAGTCTATGAGGCGCCCCGCTAGCGGCTGAATAGCGCCGCAAAAATGACAGTAAAGCGCTGCTAAAATACTGACACTTTAGGTGGAGCCTCCTCCAGTCAAACAAATGACAATCTGGCTGAGTGGCTGGTCACACTCGTAAATGAGCATGGGGGGTGCCTGTCACACTCCTCCATACTGCCATCAGTTAAAGTGGAGGTTCCCCCTAAAAAAAAATCTAACAATACATTGAGAAGACCTAGTTGATTGACGTTCCTCCGACCGGCGCATACTGCGCGTCACGACTTTCCGACAGAAGCCGAACGTCATTGCGCAGGCGCCGTATAGAGTCAGCTCTATACGGCGCCTGCGCAGCGACGTTCGACTTCTTTCGGAAAGTTGTGACGTCAAGTATGCGTCGGTCGGAGGAACGTCAATCAACTAGGAACGCCCAGCCCCACTAGAATCATACCCGGAAGCCGAGAGATGAAACGGCGATAACGAGGTATGTACGAGAAAAAAAACCCCAGCATACCCGCAGTGTAATCAGTCTTCTCAATGTATTGTTAGAATTTTTTTAGGGGGAACCTCCACTTTAAGTAACCAAATTTTTCAGGTAAAGTGCCGTACCGCCGGGGCTATAGTGCGGGAGGCAGCCGCAGGAGGACAGGTGGGAATTTTTTGGGCGTTTTTTTTTTATTACAATTTGCAGGGGCAGCAAGGCGACAGAGAGGAGGGGGGGGTGCAAATTGTAACCTAAACCTGTATAATAATCTCTCTCATGAGGCATTGCACCCCCCCCCCTCCTCCCCTCCTCTCTGAGATTATTATACAGATTTTAATTGCTAGGTGACAGAGAGAGAAGGGGGGGGGGCTGGGGGTGTGCAGATATGGCAAAAGAGAATCGTTTTTATTGCATTAAAATTAATTTCTTCACCTTGTGCTCCAAGGCAGGGTGGCGACGCCGTTCACTTCTCCCCTCACTCGTGACCGGGCAGACACTGCAGAGACATTATACTAGGCGCTGTTGGCGCCGCACGGGACGATAGAACTAGTCCTGACGTTTTTTTTTCTCCTGCTCGGCTCCTCCCCGTAGACACATGATCAGTGATGCTGCTCACTGATTAGCTAGGTAAGTTCTTACCTAGCTAATCAGTGAGCAGCATCACTGATCATGTGTCTACGGGGAGGAGCCGAGCAGGAGAAAAAAAAACGTCAGGACTAGTTCAAGAAGGGATTCGTGAGGCGGCGAGTATGGCGGCCGCAACCTGCCGGCCCGTGGCTGCTTTTAACTACCGCAGTCTGCAGGTATGAAAAAGCAGCCCCAGGAAACTCAGTGCAGCCGTCACCTCTGCACAATTGAAAACAGCGGCGGCCGCGGCGATCGCGGCTGCGGCCCGCCGCTGATTATATTTGACTGACAGGCAGTGACAGCAGGCAAAAGCAGGCGGCCTACCGGGAATTTTCCCGCTATCCCGGTTGGCCAGTCCGGCCCTGCAGTTAGCTATAGACTTCTGTTATTACCTGTGGGTTTGGTGTGCTTTCAGAAATTTCACCACACCTGCAGGATATAATAGAAGTATATGGCAAAGTGCTACTAACCTCCAGGAAAGCCACAGGTGCGTGTGGTGAATCAGTGCGGTCTGGTTGGGCACCCCTGATTTAAGGGGTTACGTAGGCAATATTCATTGATGGGGTGCTCCAAATCCCATTTTTCTTCACATATAATGCTGATTGTACATTTAGAGAACCTATACATGAGCTTATTATTTGTGGGGAATACAGTAGCCTTTTGTGCTGATAATTTGTGGACACCTTTAAAGTAGTACTAAAGCTTATTTGTGTTATAAAAAATACCTTGATATAGATCCAACTAGCACATTACAATAAGTGATTACTTTTAACACGGTCTATAAAAACATATACGGTATTTGCCGGCGTATAAGACGAGCCCCTAATTTTACAGTTTTTTACGATTTTTTTTTGCCTGTACTCGCCGTATAAGATGACCCCCATTCCGATGCTTCATATTTCTTTCTTCTGGAGCCATATTCTTCTTATGTCTTGCTGGAGTTGGAGCCAATCACGGCGAGCGATGTATTCTATTAATAAATACAAAGCCTGCTTGGATTGGCAGAGGCTGTAATATCATCAGCCCACACCTCTCTGACTCTCAAAGCCATTCGGAGCAGGCTACTATATGGAGGCACTCAGATTGGCAGAGGTTGTTACCCCAATCCGAGCAGGCTCTGTATTCATTTGAATACATCGCTCACCGGGATTGGCTAAGCGGTATATACTGTATGTAGCCGAAGCTACATACAGTATTACCGCACATCCAGCAGGCATCCGAGCAGCTGACCCAGCGTATAAGACGACCCCTGCTTTTTGGACATTTTTTTTAAGTGTAAAAGGTAGTCTTATACGCCAGCAAATACAGTATTTTTATCTTTTTCCAATTGCATCTTCCTGCTTACTCTGCGAGTATCCCCAAATGTTTGGTTGGGGATCACACTCTCATAACATCATCAGTCACTTGTTGCACTACTTGGAACAACATGCCCCATTATTCCTTGTGCCGGGATGCATTCAGACACACCGCTATGCACAGGCAGCCCAAGAGTACTACACACCCGTCAAGCCTCTGCTCCTCCTCCAAGGGAAGTGATTTACTGTGACTCCCAAGGCAGTACTGTTGATCATGTCCTTCAGAAGGGAGTCTTCAGTGTGTTGTCCTTTCAGGCTGCCTGCATGAGTCAACGCTGGCAGCTTCCTTATGTCTGCCTGCAGTCCTCTATTGGAAGCATGGACAAACCGGTGTCCAAAGAACTATGCAAGGTAGTGGAGCAAATATCAAACAGAAAAGATATGAGCAGACTAAACTTGAAGAAAAGAAAGCTTAAACAGATAGACATACAACATGTAATGCATGGCCACATCCACAGAGGAGAGGGATAAGAAAAGTAGGGTTTAACATCACTTTATTGAAAAACTATAATACATTTTTGTAGAGTAACTGTTTTAAGAGATTGTAAAGTTTATCTAAAAGTCTTTGTGTTGTCATATTGTATGACTGTATTTCATCTAATAGTTTGAAGATTCTTCCACTTATGGCTATCTGTATATCCAGCTGCCCAATTAATTGCTATCCTTGTGAAGAAATGCTAAGTATAAATTAGAAGGCAGACAGAAATTGGCCATTCATTGCTTTATTGGTTTTACCTATATGTGACAGTTTACAGTTAGCAGCCACATACAGTGTTGGCTTCTCTCTGTCGAAGGGTGAATGTATGTTAAAGCGACCATGTTATCTGGACTTGAAAATGACAAACCACACTGCCTAAAAGGAAGCCATTAAAAAAAAAAAAAAAAAATCCAACTGTTTTTGCTACTGTTCTCCTCTGTATTCTTAAGATACCAATGACTTGATGATTCTTCAACATCTTGCACACTTATGGCTGTGTTGGATGCTGTCCCTCCTCTGCAGGTTTTTCTATTCGCTCACGTGTCAATACATCCTGTGGTGATATGGGGGGTTGGCAGAAGTAACCACAGAGTGTAGCGAGGACGCCAACATCTTACACTCCTGGACATGTTGACTGTTGAAGAATTTTCAACCAGACTCCAATTCTCCTCTTACTACTAGGCCATGAGGCCGGAAGGGAGACAAGTTGGGAGTAGGGGGTGGGGGTTCTTTTAGCTGGTTATAGTTGGTCTTGGTGATGTTTTTAGATAACAGCTCAGGTATAATTTTTTAAGCATTGTGAATCTCGTATGGCCCTGTGTGGCCTTGGGCTACTTTCACACGAGGCGGACTCCGTCGCTATGGAGTCCGCCAGATCTCTCCGCTGAGCCGGCGGATGACAGGTCCCTCTCTGCTGACTGAGCGGGGAGGGGCTTGTGCAGAGCCGTTGTCTCCTATGGAGAGATCTGATAAAAATGGACAGCATGTCCATTTTCATCAGATCTCACCCTATCCGATCCGCCATGGACGGATGGGGACGTACCGCCATACGTCTGATTTTGGCAGATCGGATCGGGTCCATAGGATTGCATGGAGCGGCCGTTCAGGTCCGCCGACAAAACTGACAGGCGGACCTGAACGTTCCGACCATGTGAAAGGGGTCTTAAGTATAAGGCGCTTTGTGATAAGCTTTTGCCTGTGTTTTTGCTCTTGTACTTGTGTAAAATGTTCAATAAAAGAAAAAAAAAAGCCTTTTCAACCAGCGGTGTCTCACGAATACAGAGAAGAATAGTGCCACAGACAGCAACACTGGTGAGTATTAAGCAGGTCCTTTTTCCAAGCAGCATGGTCCAGGATTGCTTTAAAGTTTCCTCAGGACAGAGCATAGTGCAGGGGTATTGATTGTAGGTGGAGCGGTTAGTTACTTACCCAAAAGTGGAACTTCCGCTTTAAGAACTCCTGACCCCCTGACATGCCACATTTGGCATGTCATTTTTTTGGGAGAGGAGCGGGTTCTTAATTTTGACAGGTACCCAGCTCCTAATTCTGCTCTGGCCGCCTAGGCGATTCGAGCGGAAGTTCTCCTATTCCCCTCCCTCCCTGCAATCTTCTGGGACCTGTGACGCGCAGCACGACTCGCACATGTGCACACTAGTGATGCCGGCACCAGGGAGAGGCAGGAGAAAGAACCGAGGCTTTCGGCGGCTGCATCGCTGGACTGTGGGACAGGTAAGTGTGTGTTTATTAAAGGGGTGTTCCACTTTTTTTTAAGTTTATTAAAAGTCAGCAGCTACAAAAAGTGTAGCTGCTGGCTTTTAATAAACAGACACTTACCTGCTCCACGGCTCCAGCCGGGGCTCCGCTCCTCGCCCCCCCTCGCCGGCGTCTTCATTCTTAGTGTGGGCACCCGGCAGTGACAGCTTTCGGCTTCACGGCCGGGCACCCACTGCGCATGCGCGAGCGGCACTGCGCATGCGCGAGCGGCACGGCACCGTCCGATTGGACAGGCGCTCGCCTACAGGGAGGGGCTGTGAAAAGGCGATTAAGCTAATCGCCATTCCAGCCCCTCGGCGGAAGGAGGAAGTGGGACAGGAAGTCCCCTTCTCCTGAAGCCCTCACTCCCCCCCCCCCCCCAAAAAAAAATGACATGCCAAATGTGGCATGTAAGGGGGCGAGGAGTGGGTTAAGCGGAAGTTCCATTTTTAGGTGGAACTCCGCTTTAAAAGTCAGCAGCTACACTTTTTGTAGCTGCTGTCTTTTAATAAACACAAAAACGGCTGGAACTCGGCTTTGACCATCTATATTTCTTCTTCCTAAATCTTTACCTTTTATCTGCATTTTTTTCATGGCTATACAAATAGAGTATAATAGAATGCATTGCCTATCCCATTTAGAAAATCTTTAGCCAGTAAGAGGGCTCTTTATCAACTGTTGTCATTTTGCATTTGGATTCTTCCACTTCCAGTCTCTGGGAAGTATTGGCTAGTCGCATGGTCTTTCCATATAGCCAAATCCTGTAGCTGCTGCTATAGACTGCATCTCCAGGAATTTGTCTTGCTTCATATGTGCATTGTATATAGAAGACGGGTAACGGACTCACCAGATGCTGTTTCTGGCAGAGGTTTTATTCAGATACCAGAAACGGAAGGCAACGTGGTGCTGGTGGATCAAGATCCCTATTTTGGTTTCCCTTATTTCGTTTATATTCACATCACCAATTTCATGCTTCATGCCACAGTAGAAATATATACTTGTAACGTCAGATAAAGGTACAAAATAACCAGGGTTAAGTGAGAAAATAAAGCCTTGTGCCACTTAAAGGTTTTTGTTCCCTTTTATTAGTTCAATGAGAAAATTAAGCCACTTGTACTCCAGGACACTTTCTGTGCTTTAGCACTGTCTCATTGTTTTCTGTACCTTTCTTTTGAAATAAGGTGGAAGATTCAGTGAAGATAGCGGAAGCCCTTCTGTCTGACTTGTCTGGATTTCAAGCCTTCCATAAAAAAGCTGCAGAGCTGCTGGAACAGTTTAAAGAATATGAACAAGAACAATTTAACGATTGGTCGAGAGAAATTCAGGCTGGGTTATCCGACCCTAAATCAGGTTTCTGGTCAGTAATTCTGGAAAGAGTGGGTATATGACTGTGCCATGATGCCAAGCCATGAATCTTAGGGGATAAGTTATGGGTGGGAATTCTGTAATGTCACATCAGCCTGGGTATACTAAATGCTAAGCTCATTTTAATTGTATCTTATTATTTGTAACGTGTTATTGCTTTTTAAATAAAGGGTAATAAAAACTATAAGAGCCAGCTCACCAGACGCAGTTCCGTGTGCTTTTTTTCTGCACACAATGCATGCACAGTGTTTCCATGTATTTCAATGGCTCTAGTTCACATCATACAGTCAGTTTCTGGTCAGTTTCTGCACCGGAAACTGACTGTATTGTGTGAACTAGAGCCATTGGAATACATGGAAAACACTGTGCATGCATTTTTAGTGCAGAAAAAATGCACACAAAACTGTACGGAACTGCGTCTGGTGTGAACTGGCCCTAAATGAAAGATTTGCTTTTAAGAATTAAAGTCTTTTTTTTTTATTTTGTTTTAAAAAAAAAAAAAAAAAGCTTTTGCTGCAAGGTGTCAGAAACCATGAATCAGACCGAGACAGAAGTACAGTTAAATCACACTAGAATAATAATAATAATAATAAAAAGATAAACAGAGTAAACGTAGTCAAAACATAGCCAGAGTTCAGGAACCAGATTGGATAGTCAGGGAACCAGATATAAACATAGTAGAACAGCAAGCAGGATTTGGAGCCAGAAGGAATGTCGGCCAAGCAAGTCTTTAACAAGAACACAGGAGATAGTCTCTGTGATATTGACCAAGGCAAAGACAGAGAGCATCTGAGCTGGACAGCTTAAGGCCCCTTTCACATGTGCGGACCGTATGTCCGCATTTTCATCCATCCGTTGCGGATGAAAACGGGACCTACATTGGTCCCTATGTGATTGCGAGTGTCAGCGGATGACCATCCGCTGACACCCGTAATCACCCGCCTCCGCAAAGCTCCGATTTTTCGGACGGAAGAAAATCCTATTTTTCTTCCGTCTGGCGGATCAGATGAACATGGACATACGGTCCGTGTTCATCCGATCCCCCCCCCCCCCATAGGGGAGAGCGGAGGAAAGACAAGGCGGTCCCTGCACAGTGTGCGGGGACCGCCCTGTCAGCCGACGACTCAGCTGGGATTTTACGGAGGATCCCTACTGAGCTTTACGGACACACGGAGGCGGATCATTACTGATCCGCCCCGTGTGAAAGGGCCCTAAGTAGGCAGGACCGACGAGCAGGATCATCAACAGGTGAGTCACTGTGGAGAGATAGGAGCTGGCAATTGGCCAACAGCTGAGCAGCCAGCTCAGAGAAGGAAGGGCTGAGCCCAGCCCTGACTCAAGGCTTGCCTTTAGTTCGGAGCAGCCCCCCCACTGTACTAAAAGTCCATCACACAAGCTGCGGCTTTTAAAATGTAACATGTAAACAGTCCGTCACATTTACATATACTGTATTTAACCACATAAGCTTCGTTTTGTGTTGAAAATAACTTTAAATAAATAACATTTTGAAAATCGTGATCTTCATTTTATACAAAAGAATCGCGATTCTCATTTTTCCCAGAATCGTGCAGCTTTATAGTGTAGAAATGATTTTCATGGGTCTAGTAGCCCAGAACTATACTTTGTCCTAAAAGAGCAACACTTGGGCCCCATACTCACGAGCAAACATGTCTGCTGAAACTGGCCCGCAGGCCAGTTTCAGCAGACATGTTTGGTCGTGTGTGGGCGCGAGCGGGCCGAATTCCAGCAAACATTTGCCCGCCGGGCCTTTTCCCAGCAGACAAATATTCCTGGACTTGTTTTAAAACAGTCCGCTGGAATTCAGCCCGCTCGGACATGTACGGTCGTCAGTACAGACCTACCGTACATGTCCAGGCGCCCGCCGTCCCTCGCATGCGTCGAATGACTTCGACGCATGCGTGGAAGCATTTTAAAGGCGGGCCGCCCACGTCGCCGCGTCATTGTCGCGGCGACACCGCGTCATCGACGCGGCGACACCGCGGACACGCCCCGCGTATTGTTTACGCGCGGACTTCTGTACGATGGTGTGTACAACCATCGTACAGAAGCCCTCTGGCAGACATGTATGGTGGAAACGGTCCGACGGACCGCTTTCACCATACATGTTTGTCCGTGTGTACCCGGCCTAAAAGTATCCATCCGGTGTGTTAACAATGACTTGATGTCCTGTAGTATCCAAAATGCATGTGTAGGAAGTACGAAAACTAACTAGACCCAAGAACCAAACTTAAATGGATTATACCCTCAAAATAGATTTATTTTCAGAGAAAGATGGCTATAGCAGTTGACTTGTATTGTCTTTACTATTTTTGCGCAGCATCCAGCCCAACAATCTGGTTATGGAACTGGATCACTCTAATGGAGCATTGCAAATCCACTATTCTGACCGGCTTGTAACTCTGTTGCGGGAAGTTCGGCAGCTTTCAGCGCTCGGATTATTAATCCCAGCCAAGATTCAACAAGCAGCCAAAACTGCAGAGAAGTTCTATAAACCTGCATTGATTCTTAAACAGGTATTTAAAATAATATATCAACCCAACAATTCATATTTCTCATCTGTGCCTGCTGTATTATGTACTTGTATGAGAAAGTATCCTGTTCTTGTATTGCTTTTTTTGTGTGAAATCCATGGTGTTCCTGCCAGTCCGTCTGCTTTCCTAATAAAAACTGACCACACTAGGTGTGAGAAGACAGCTTTGTAAGTTTTCTGGCCGTCTTGGGAGCTAATCCAATGATCAGGCTTGTGCTGACATGCCCCCCCTGCATTCACTGGGGGAGGATATGTGTGCTGCTGTTTCTCCTACCCCCAGCTCTTATGCAGCTGAGCACAGAGGGCATGTAATCACTTATGAAAAAAGGGGGAAAAAAGGTATTTATAATGTTTTTTTATTTATTTATATGCATACACAAATGTTCTGGCTTTTATTTCCATGTTAAACGTATTGGGTTGTTTTACAAGCTGAGGGCCAGATTCATGTAGAATTACGGCAGCGTAACGTATCCCGTTTACGTTGCACCGCCTCAAGTTTTCAGCGTAAGTGATTGATTCACAAAGCACTTGCGTGTAAACTCGCGGCGGCATAGCGTAAAGCCGTCCGGCGCAAGCCCACCTAATTCAAATGGGGCGTGTACCATTTAAATTAGGCGCCGAACGTACTGCGCATGCTCCGTTTTGAAATTTCCCGCCGTGCTTTGCGCGAAATGACGTCGCCCCGATGTAATGTTTTGAACGGCGATGTGCACAACGTACTTTCGTATTTCCGGACGTCTTGCGCAAAAAAAAAATATATATATTTAAATTCGACGCCGGAAAGACGGCCATACTTTAACATGGATGGTCTAATTTTACACCATCTAAATAGCACTCGTAACTTTACGACGGGAATAACCGACTAGCGACGGCGTAAGAGAATGCGACGAACGCGCGTACCTTCGTGGATCGCCGTAAACAGCTAATTTGCATACCCGACGCAGGAAAACAACGCAAACTCCACACAGCGGCCGCCGGAGAATTACACCTACGATCCGAAGGTGTATGAAGCCGTACGCCTGTCGGATCTATGCCAAAAGCCGTCGTATCTTGGTTTGAGGATTCAAAATCAAGATACGACGCGGCAAATTTGAAAAAATGCCGGCGTATCAGATACACCGGCGTATTTCTGCTGTGAATCTGGCCCTGATGGTTTACATATTCTTTAAGTAAAACCCTGCTGAGATATTCGTTATGACTTCCTTTGGTCTTAAAAATTATAAACAGCAAATATATGTGTGTTGGATGCATCAGTGACAAATATCCCCTGCCATTTTTTTTTTTTAGTGTTGCTTAATTAATTAAAGCTGAAATTGTCTGTTTATGAGACGTGCAGTAGTCCAGTGTGATGCAATTCCTGCAATTTTGCCTCTGTGCAGGAGCTTCATGTAATAAAGACCTTGCAGAGGATGACTGGTCTTGTCTCCGCCCCCTCCTGTAGTTTCCTTCATGCAGCCTGTAGTGTGCACCACCTACGTTTTTACAAAATAACTTGGTTTTCACAGGCACTTATTATTTACAAAGTGAATGTATATAATTTGTGGCTTTAGAGCAGGGGTGTCAAATTCAAGTTAATCTGCATCAGCAATATGGTTACCCTCAAAGTGCCGGTTCTAGCTCTGAGACTGTATAAATGTATTTACTCTTTATCATATTAAATAATTGCATCTGCATTTGAATATTATTTTAGTAAAAACGTAAGACTTATGCTGGTCATACACTATACGAAAAATCGTCCAAACCCATTTTCGAAAAACGAACATTCGGCCGTGAGCGCAAACGATAGTGCAATCATGTAATGACCGATAAATTGTTCAGTGAACAAAAATGAATGCATTTTTTTTTTTTTTTAATATATACCTAGTGCAGACAGTTTGGACAGGAAACATATAAAAGGTGGTAAATATTGCACTTATCTAAAAAACAAAAAAAAAAATAGAAAAAAGGAGCTACTACACAACAATGTGACAAGGATTCAAACGTGATAAAAATATAAATGTAGCGCTGGTAGTTGAGGAGAAAACGTAATATCTCACTAAGTGAATATGATCACTGAGTGTAAAACCGTAATTTTTTTTTAACAAAACAACCAAGCAATAAATTAAATGTGCTAATAAGTCCACATAAAAAAGAGAAATAAATAATGTCCATCAATATAAAATGTAAAGTGACGGTGAAGACAATAAACGTGTAGCCACATGGATCATCATGGGAAAATATCTTCCAAGTAAGTGAAAATAGATGGAATACGCTTACCAGAACCAATGGATCTACCTGTCAGCGACAGCAGATCATGCAGGCATAGGGGATCTCCAAAAGAATCAGCTCAACTTGTCTAGCGACTCTGGGTAGTTGGAACCACGAAACTTGGCCATAGGACCCGACAGTCCTCAGCTGAGGACCCTGGATAGATGGTATCCTGGATGGGTGGAACAAACCGGAGTTCACAGGGTGTTCACTCTGTTTCCAACAAATGTTGAGATGGCTTGGGATGGAAAAAAACCCAGGAGGGGTCAATGCAGGCACGATGGAACCGCTCCAAAAACTTACTGCAACAAAACATGCAAGGAGAAAGAAAAGACGGTGCTCCAATAGTGCAGGTCAAAAAATATTTGACATTAAAAGTGATCACAAGTAAACGATAAAAAGAGGAAAACAATATGGGGAGTGGCGTACCCAATCCCTATGCATTTCGTCCGACTAGGACTTCTACTGGGGCATCTACCTACGCCCCCATATTGTACATATGTTTATAAGAAACACTCCAAACCCAACTAGAAACTGACCAATCGGACAAGTTTCAAAGTAAAGGTCTGTAATTGGAGCAGAGCCAACCGCATGGCCTGCTGAGCTCGTAGCCTCCAACCTTAAACCAATAAAAACCAAGACGTTGAGAGACCCTTCCCAGGTCGGCCATGACTCATGTCTTAGACCCGGAAGTAATCTCCATTGAGCCAATGACACAACGTTTAAAAGCCAGCGAAAATGCGGGAGGGGGCGGCAACTCGCGGTGGTAAACACCCACGTAGTTTCCCCTCATTCCGCATTAGCTGGGTTGTGTGAATAAATGACCAATCCAATCACTTGATCTAAACCCCTGACGGGGACCCAACTGAATGAGCAATGAACCAAAATGGAGGGTGTCCGGTGCCACAGCGTCACACATGGGCAGGAAACACATTAACCTTTCAATTTATCACTTGTTCGGCAGAAAATTTCCAAACGTGTCATTCGGTTTGTCGGCTCAAAAACATCCCAACGTTTATTGATTTTGTGCCAATTAACTGGCCGAAAAAACATACAGACTTTGTCCAAATGACCTGAATTTTTTGTATAGTGTATGGCAAGCATTTGTCTGTGAAGGGCAGGTGCAGGCCGAAGCCCACTGATGGTCTTGTAGCAGATGATGGAAGTCTGAAAAGGAGTGTCGCACACTGCTGGTATCGGCCACAAAACAAATGTTTGGAGACTGCTCAGATAGAAGTAGAACACGATCTGGCCATGGTGTTCTGTCTGAGCAGTCTCCAATAAAGTTTCTTGTGGATGATATAAGTGGTATGCAACCCTCCTTTTTTCAACTTAAATGTATATTCTTCCCATAATAATTATAAACAGATGTCCAGAGCAACCCCCACCCCTTAAATCAAATGTCAAGAGTCCCCCACCCTCCCTTACATCACTGTGCATCCCTTTACCTTGTGCCGCCGTCAGGAAAAAGATGTCTTGGGGTGCCCAAGAAAATGTTTCCCCAGAGTCCAATCAATATTAAAGATGTCACTAAAGCCAACAGAGTGCAAAACACTTCTGTGCTTTAAAAATTCGCAGTGTTTTTGAAGGGAAGGGTCATCTCTCCAATGGTACACGGACCGCAACATACAAAACGGATGAGTTTTAACTAGGCATGCACCGATACTAGGCATTTTCACGAGCATCGGTACTCGTGAAAATGTGCCGATACCGCATGGGCGGGGCCGGATTCCTGAAAAGGCCACCAGCGGCCCCAGAACCGTCCTCCTGCGGTGACTTCTTGGCTCTTTGCCTGTGAGGAGGCCGGGAGTGACAGGTGTGCTGATGACTTGCCTGGTACTCTCCTCTGCGCGGCCGGCATCATCCCTCCCTCGGGCCAGGAGCAGGAGTCTGTGACAGAAGCAGCAGCCAGCAGGGATTAGCACTGAGTGCAGCCTAGCCGGTACGACTCTTGATGTTCGTGTTATGCATGTGTGTTTGCCACTGTGCCAGGCCCAAGCAAAAAAGCATAGATATTAAATAAAGTGTAATAAAGTGATTTGTGCAACAGGCTGAATGAATGAATGAAAAAAAATGAATGAAAAAACTTATAAAGCGCGGCGCATGCGAACTGAATTCGCTTCTGGGCGCTAGTTGTTCGTGTCTCATGACATCAAAAGAGCAGAGTTTTGATTCGTCTTCTGAAAGTCAGGTGGTTTTCCTCCAACCGAATGCTGGTTGGTAAAGCGTTCCATAGTCTAGGACCCTGAAACGCAAACCTTCTTTCTCCTTTGGACTTGTATTTGGTTTTTGGTACCCTGACCAGATTTTGGTCGGTGGATCGCAGAACGCGATTCGAATTGTGAGGTTCTATCTTGTCGCAAAGATATTGCGGAGCCTTCCCATGGATGCACTTATGTGTCAGGCAGAGTGCTTTAAATGCAATTCTGTCTTTTACTGGCAGCCAGTGAAGGGTTCTCAACGAAGGTGAGATTGATTCCCATTTTTTTTCCCAGTCACCAGTCTGGCGGCCGTATTCTGAACGACTTGCAGACGGGAGATTTGGTACTTTGGGAGTCCGAGGTACAGGGCGTTAGCATAGTCCAGTCTGGAATTCACGATTGTTCCCACCACGACTGCTACGTCTTCTTTGGGGATAAATGGAATAAGTCTGCGTAGTAGGCGCAACAGATGGTGCGCTCCGCTGACTACTGACCCTATTTGTGCGTCCATTGTCATGAAGGTGTCGAAGATGACCCCGAGACTTTTGACTTTGGAGCTAGGGGTGATGATTTGGCCCAGAATGGGCGGGGGTGTCCAGGTTGTTGCCAGTTGACTCTTTCGGCTGGCGTGAAACATAAGGAGTTCTGTTTTTGAACTGTTGAGTTTAAGATAACTCTTAGTCATCCAGTTTTCTATCAAAGAGAGACATTTCTCTAAACGGAGATGATGATCCTTTTTGTTGCAGATGCGAAAATACAGTTGCGTATCGTCTGCATAAGAGTGATAGAGTAGTTCTTGGCTACTGATAATATCAAAGAGAGGGCGAAGATAGATGTTGAAAAGCACCGGTGACAGGGGGGATCCTTGGGGGACTCCACATGACACCGTGCGCTTTTCCGACGTGAAACAACCCAATTTAACTGTTTGTGATCGGTTTTCAAGAAAGGAAGAAAACCATGGTAAATCACCTTCTGCGACTTCTGCTACCTTGGCTAGTCGCATCAGTAACAGTTTGTGGTCTACCGTGTCAAAGGCTGCGCTTAGGTCCAGCAGAACCAGGAGACAAGATTCTCCTTCGTCTGCGGCCTCGAGGGCATCGTCCCATATTTTGAGTAAGGCCGTTTCTGTCCCGTGTCCGGGACGGAAGCCTGATTGTAATGGATCCAGTAGATTGTGGGTATCTAGATGCTGTTGCAGCTGTTGTACCACTACTTTCTCCATTATCTTGGAGAGAACATTTAGGCCTGTTATGGGACGGCGGTGAGTTGGGTCCTTGGGATCCAGGTTAGGTTTTTTCAAGATGGGCTGGATTGTGCCCTCTTTCAACAGGGATGGCACTGTGCCTTCCTTAAATGACTGGTTTATAAGCTGTGTGATGGGTGGTGCCAGGGTGTCGGCACATTCCTTCAGCAGTTTGGTGGGGATGATATCATTGGGCGATGTGCTGTTCCGCAAAGCACCAATGATATTTTTTGTGGTATCGATGGAGATCGGTTCCAGAGTGAACTTTGTTGATTGTAGAGCGTTTCTGTGGGTGTTTTGTGGTTGATTGACGGTGGGGTTGAGGGGGGTATTGTTTTGCATGATGCTTTCCCGGATTCTTTCAATTTTGTTGATGAAGAAATCTGATAGTTCATTGCAGAACTCTTGGGTGTCTGAGTTGGGGACTTCAAGACATCCTGGGTTCATGGTCTGGGTGACCATCTTGAAGAGTTCGCGGGGGCGGTTTAGGGCGCTGTTAATCGCCATAGAAAAATGATGTTTCTTGGCTTTGAAGATTTCTTTATGATATCGTGTTGTTATTGCCTTGTAGATGATGAGGTTATCCTCTGCAGGACTTCTTTTCCAGGCGGCTTCCGCCCTTCTGCGCTCTTGCTTCAGAAGCGACAGCTGGTTGTTGAACCAGCCGGACTTTCTTTTTCGGATGCAGGCTTTGCGTTTCGGTGCTACTAAATCGGCTGACTGTAGCAGGGCTGCGTTTATGGCATCCAGTGTATCTGCGGCTGTTTGATGTGGATGGATTGTTTTGATTCTGTTTCCCAAGGTAGATTTGAAGAGTTCCGAATGGAGCTTCTTCTGAGATCTAGCCCAGTGTATTGTCACCGGCTTGGGTGCTTTTATCACTGGGGAAATTTTGGAGATTATGAAATTAATTGCATGGTGGTCTGTCCATGGCAATGGTTCATTTTCTAAAATGCTTATTTTCAGATTTTGTCTGAAAATTAGGTCGAGTGTGTGACCTGAAGCATGTGTTGGCCCGCATATAAGTTGCTGTAGCCCTAATCCCTCCAGGTGATCAATGCAGGCGTCCGCAATGGGATCCTGTGCGGAGTTGGCCCACAGATTAAAGTCCCCGAGCAGCAAAAGGTGTTTGCTGTTAAGGGTATAAGTGGATATAAACTCCGTTAATGATGGCAAAAACTGCGATTTTGGCCCAGGTGGCCTATAGCAGAGGAGAATGTGAACAGTCTCCTGGGGGGAAGTTTGAAGTTGAAGAGTAAGGGTTTCCATGAATGGAAGAGGATTTTGAAGGGCTGGCTTAGTGATTGTAATGCGATTCTTGTGGATCACCGCCAGGCCTCCTCCTCTTTGCCCTATTCTGTTTTCCGTTATAATGCGATAGTTTACTGGCACCAATTCTCAGAGAATGGTGTTGCAGTCGTCTGAGAGCCAGCTTTCTGTAATAAAGAGGCAGTCTAGATCGTTTTGTAGTAAGAAATCGTGGATTTCTAATCGGTGTTTTACTGCCGATCTTGTGTTGATCAAAGCGCATGATATGTGCTCGAGCTGGGTTAAATAGTTAAAATTTTTGATGGTCGATCGAATCTCAAAAGTTGCTCTATTTTTAAGGCTTTTTTGGTGACGGCTGGTAATGCTGTTGCGAATTGTCTCAGACCCCGAATAGAGTGCGCAGAGTATCGCAGATTAGCCATTGTCGCCAGTCACATTGTCGTCAGTCTTTCCTAATTGCGGCGGCCGCGAATGAGGCCTGGTCTGGCGCGGATGCGGGAAGAGCCGCAAGACGCCAGACGTGATGGGTGGAAGACTGTCCAAGTGAGCCGTCACTCGCTGAGTCTTCTCTCCCCGATTGGTCCAGAGGAAGGCGAAAAACCCCAGGCGTGCTGTGCCAATCTGCAGCGATCGGGGGAAAAAATTCCTTCCTGACCCCTTAACGGCGATCGGTGCAACCCTGGATCAATTGGCTAGGGGGGTGTGGTGGACCCTGCCTGGCTGCACTATCCCTGGGGAGAGCCGACTCGTTTGAGAGCGTCCTGCTCTCACTATCCCTGGGGTGAGCAGACTAAGATGAGAGCGTCTGCTGCACCGCTGAATCTATATAGCAAGAGTTCCAACTTTATTAGCTACAAGCTTGTTCTGGATCAGTGATTGAAAAAAATAATGAAGACTCCTGTCTTACCTCCTGCTTCAAACTCCTGGCCCTCAACTCGCACTTTTGATCAAAGAATGCACCTCTGATCAGAGAGTCCACATGTGACGCCACCATCAACTGGGAGCCAGCTCCTCTGGGAGCTTGTACAGCCACTTTATACTCACCTGTGAAGACCTGTGAACAAACACACACCTGTGAACAATTAAACCCTCCCCTTAATTAGCAGAAAGGAAAAAGAAAAAAAAGCTGTTTAAAAAGTGTCAGAGAAAAAGAGGGGAAAAAACAAATCTGCAAGCAGAAGCAAATGATAGCCAAATCCTGGTTTTTAACTCGCACTTTTGATCAAAGAATGCACTTCCGATCAGAGAGTCCACATGTGAAGCCACCCACAAATCACTTTATTACACTTTATTTATGATATCTATGGCTGCTATACATATTTATATAATCCATATTTAGCACTATATTTAACTGGCTGCTTGCTTCTGTTTGGGCCTGACGCACACGCACAATCGCACATGATGATGACAACTTAAAGTCATCATCATGTGCGATTGTGCGTGTGTGCCAAGCAGAGACAGCCAATCAAATATAGTGCTCAATATGGATTATATAAATATGCATAGCAGCCATAGATAATTTATCACAAATAAAGTGATTTGTGCAACAGGCTCATTAAAGGGGTTGTAAAGGCAATTTTTTTTAAATAACAAACATGTTATACTTTCCTCCACTGTGCAGCTCATTTTGCACAGAGTGGCCCTGAACCTGGTCTTCCGGGGTCCCTCAGTGGCTGTCTCGGCTCCTCCCAGCAAGAACCATGCCTGCAGTCCCTGACGGTCTCCTGTACCATGCCTGCAGTCCCTGACTGTCTCCTGTACCATGCCTGCAGTCCCTGATGGTCTCCTGTACCATGCCTGCAGTCCCTGACGGTCTCTTGTACCATGCCTGCAGTCCCTGATGGTCTCCTTTACCATGCCTGCAGTCACTTCTGCCTGTTGCCTCATCCTTCCCTCTACCAGCTGTCACCCCTGCCCCCATGTTTCCCAATAACCCTCCTATCCCCATCCTCAAGTATCGGTACTCGTACTCGGTGTCAAAAAAGTGACATCGGTGCGTCCCTAGTTTTAATCTTCTTTACATTGGCCAAAAAAAGGTGTGTTTAAATACATCCGTGTGAATGACCCCTGGGACTGAAGTATACATTTTACCTTTATGCTTATGTGTGTGGAATGTATATCTGATATAAATGATGAATTGTGTTGTCTTTAGGTTGCCCATTTCTACAACACAATAGATCAGCAAATGATACAAAGTCAGCGGCCCATGATGTTAAAGTCTGCACTGGCTTTTGAGCAGATAATAAAGGTGAGTTTAAATGGGACTAGCAATAAATTGTACTGTAGAAATAAAGTGAATATATATCTATAAAGAAAAGATAGCTTGAGGTGCTACAGTAACGTCCTTCTGCAGAGTCTGTGCAGTTCCTACATGTTAAAATGTAATACACGCATTATTTTGAAAAACATAACGGACTTTAATGGTAGGTAAGGTGTGTATATATAAAAAGACATTGTTTTGAAAAAAAAAAAAAAAATCGTACCAAAAGGAATAAAATCAAATGAAAATAATCAAGTATAAAACAACGCATGACTCGGTCTACTAGCTGTTTTTTCAACCCTCTGTTTGCTCAGCCCTTTAACGACTGGTTCGTGAATACAACGAAATGTTCTATTATCTGACACATTATCATATTGTATATGACAACACAGTGGGATGGCGCTAACTTTCTCTACGCGTTCTATAAGAATAGAATAACCCACTTCTTTAGGAGGGCCCGAGAGATAAATCTTATACATCACACCCTCCATTTTCCTAGACTGAAGCTGCATTTACCTCCCAGGATGACCTCATGGGCATTAAAGGGAAAGGCCTCAAGGCTGATTGTAATCAATGGTAGGGGCTGCTTATATTTCCAGCTGGGAGTAGCCTTCTTCTCTTAAAGTGATACTAAAGTCTTGTTTTTTTGCTTAAAAATAACAAACCTGTCATACTTACCTGCTCTGTGCAGTGGTTTTGCACAGAGCAGCCCAGATCCTCCTCTTCTTGTGTCCCCTGCTGGTGCTCCTTGTCCCTCTCTCCCTGTCGAATGGCCCCACAGCAAGCAGCTAGCTATGGGAGCACCTGAGCCAAGCCGCTGCTCTGTGTGTCCATTCAGACACGGAGCAGCGGATCGGCCCTGCCCCCTCTCTCTTCGCATTGTCTCACTGACTTTGACTGACAGCAGTGGGAGTCAATGGCACCCACTGTGTGTCTCTGCCAATTAGGAGGGAGAGTCCCGGACTGCTGAGTCTCTTGTACAATATCGCTGGATCGAGATGGGCTCAGGTAAGTATTAGGGGGGGGTGAGGGGGGCTGCTGCACACTGAAGGTTTTTTATCTTAATGCAAAGAATGCACCGACCGCCGCACACGGATGTACATCGACACAATGACACGGGCAGGCACATTGGTGTACCCTGATGTTAAATTTGCCGCCCAGTGATTGCGGTCGGCAAAGGCAGAACAGGGAGATGCCTTTGTAAACAAGGCATTCCCCGATTCTGCCTATTGACACTGTCACTGATGGCTGTTCCCTAACAGTAAGAATCACTCCCTAGTACTGACTTAACTCCTGCAGCGCCATCTAGTGGTTAATACCTTCACTGCTAGTGTAATTTTTACAGTAAACAGTGCATTTTTATAGCACTGATCGCTGTGTGATGTGAATGCCATAAAGTCGCAGTCATGATAAAAATCGCTGATCGCTGCCATTACTAGTAAAAAATAAATTATTAATAAAAATGCCATAAAACTACCCCCTATTTTATAGCTGCTATAACTTTTGCGCAAACCAAATAATAAACGATCATTGCGATTTTTTTATTTTTTTTATTTTACCAAAAATATGTAGAAGAATATGTATCGGCCCAAACTAAGGGAAAAAATCTTTTTTTATATATTTTTTGGGGATAGCAAAAAGTAAAAAATATTGAATTTTCTTTCAAAATATTTTCGCTCTATTTTTGTTTATAGCGCAAAAAATAAAAACCGCAGAGGTGATCAAATACCACCAAAAGAAAGCTCTATTTGTGGGGGGAAAAAACTTCAATTTTGTTTGGGAGCCACGTCGCACAACCACGCAATTGTCAGTTAAAACGACGCAGTGCCGAATCGCAAAAAGTGGTCTGGTCTTTGACTAACAAAATGGTCTGGGGCTTAAGTAGTTAAAGTGGAACTAAACCTAGAATTAACAATTACAAGCAGACAGCGCTTTTTTTTTTTTTTTTTGTGAGCACATTGTCTGCAATACATATGGTACCCCAAGAAATGTTTTATTTTTTTTTGCAAGTAATTTATGTCATATTTAGAATGGGGTACCAGAATCAATTTTATCAGTGATGTAATACATGGATCTTAGATCAGCACCAGGAGCTCTGACTCAATGCCACAGAAGTTTAAATGAAATATTCCACAACTGATTTGATTTCTGCGATTTGTTGCTTATCCTCCAAGACTGTGACATGTACAGCTGTACACTGATTTTGTGTTTGTGTGTTGTTTTTTTCTTATTCTATCCCTTTTGAGATGTATTAATGATCATGCTTTCTGATAGAACTCCAGGGCAAATTCTGGTGAGAAGGATAATAAGGCACAAATAACATGGGACAGTCCTAAAGAGCTGCAAAGTTATATTGAGAAGCTCCAGAGTGCAGCTGAACAATTGTCCACTGAGAACAGGAAACTCCGGAAAAAGCACTTTGACTTCTGCGAGAAGGTAAACTGTCGCTTATGACTGACAGAAGGAGAGAGGGAGCGCAAATGTAAATCAAAGTGATTCTGTTGATAAAATATTCAAAATAAACTCTTTTCTGCAAAGAAAAACATTAACTAGTCATCGCTCCCACACGTCCAGAAGTATCGGATTGATGGTTCCCCACCGAGTGCCGTCATTTAATTTGCAGGCCCCCAATGTCACTTTGTCTTTTATTGTCAGTGAGGCTGTAATATTAATACTGTTCCTTTTTTTAACTAAGATTTTGCACTTGTGTGCCTTGCTTAAATCAACAAAAATGGTGGCCACTTACATCATTCTTAACTGACCATCCATTTCCCTGTGGAAGAACCAAAATACAGGAAGTACTCCCCTGTGCTCCACCTATCCCAGCATTTGTTGAAACTTTGGAAAGTTGCTTCCACCCACTCTTCCTCTGCTTCCTCTGTTTGTCCCGTCCACCTTTTGACTGATTGGTGGATATGCTGGTGAGTTTTGACAGCATTCACTTGCTCACCACTCGCTCGCCTAAACAGCCCTGATTGTAAGAGTAATATGCTTATCTTTTGGGGGAAGCTGGCAATATCCAGTTAGCAAGCATGATTTTGCCAGCTGGTTTAAATGTAGGACATAATTTGGATGTATTGACCATAATATAACTTATGTGTCTTTTCTTTTTATTTTATGCAGGTTGTTGCTCTTATGAATGTTGATTTACTCCGTCAACAACAGCGATGGAAAGATGGCCTTGTGGAAATGCGCACCGTTTTCTCTGATCTTGAATATCGGGTAGGGCAAAAGTCTTCTATGGGTGAAAACTAAAGAAACATAAGTCATTAAACCCATTTCATAAGCAGTACCTTATCAAAGTGACCCTGTCATTAAAATGTAACAACTTCAAACAGATATACTTTCAAAAGAAGGCTGTGAATACTTGCCTTTCCCACTGCCCACATCATTAGAACGCCTCTCTGTTCATGGAAAAAAATAATTCCCCTCGGTTCCACCAGGAAAACAAAACTTTGGAGAGCGTCAATTTTCCATGGTCCCCTGCAGCTCTCAATGGTTTCTCTTAACAGCTTCCATGTCCACTACTGGTTACAGGAGAGGTGTAGATGTCTGTCAGATGAATCTGAGTGCTGTGCAAGACCCAGGAGATCGACAGTCGTAGAAGTGTGAGTTAGGAATGTGAGGGAATGACACTAACCAGAAATGCCAGAATTTTGCCCGTCAGGGCAGGTTTGTTAGAACGAAGCAGAAATTTGCCAGCAATTTATACCTGTCAGTAGGGATGAGCCTGGTGTTCGAGTCGAACACAAGTGCGACTCGACCATCGGGTGTTTGTTTGTTCGTAGAACAAACATATGGGGTGCACGCAGGATGTTCACCCGCCGCCGAGCGCCCCAATATGCACTGCGAGATTGAAAGCTGCTGATTGGCCAAAGCCTGCACCTGACCCCTATACTTTGGCTAATCACAGCGCAATGTGCTGTGAGAGCCATGATGGGCCAAAGGCAGGGTGCGCCCCAGGGAATTCTGGGTTGGACGTAATAGTATGCTCTCCCAGTGTTATCCGACCGACAGAGTTTGCATATTCGCTAGAACTGTTTGCCTCTTCGAGATGTTCTGGTGCAAACCGAACCGAGGGAGGGGTGTTCGCCCCATCCCTACCTGTCGGCTGTTTTTTAATAATAATAAAAAAAAAAAAGTCAAAAATAGAGAGAAATTAATAGCTTATTATGTTGTAAAATATATATGTCAATAGAATAATTCAGCCAACTTACTTTTGAGCTTAGTTTTGGATAGAGTTGAGATGGATTAGAACACCTGTCTGGTTTTTATTTGTGTCTGTGTCCCGTTGGGGAGATTCACCCTCTGCCTATTGATTTTTACTGTTATTATCAGAGGTGAAAAGAAAATCCCAAATTTTGGGTTGTCCCCAGAAAAGTAATAAAGGGGAGATCCTTCCAATGGGGACACACTAGTTCTGGTGACCGGGGGGGGGGGGGGGGGGGTTTGGTTTAACCAAAATGGAAAAAAAAAAAAAGTTTTGCCTTTAGTTCTAAAATGAACATATTGACGCCAACGTAATGCAAATATGCGGCCTTCGGCTTCAAGCAGTTGTGACGGGGAGATGCATGCAGCTGCATGCATTACCCCAGTACCGTTTTTTAGAACCACGGTCAGCTTTCTTGAAATAACAACCGATCCAACCCCCGCCACCTTCTGCGGCTCGCCCAGGCTCTCCCGTCATACCGGGAGGCCTGAGCGACCAGCCGGCATGTCCGCCGGCTGGCCGGAGACCCAAACAATGCTGGAATCGGCTTTGATTGGGTCTCGGATCTAGTAACCCGGAAGCGATGTCATGACATCTCTTCTGGTTTCCGGAAGACTTAAAGGTGCCAGATTTAAGAAAATGACAGCATCCGAAACAGCCAAACCTGGTGTTTTTAATGCTTTTAACTGCAAAGGTGGGATTTGGGGTCTTTTGGCCCCCAGATCTCTCCATAAAGAGTACCTGTCACTGCCTATTACAGTCACAATTTACTGTTAACTTTTTTTTTGCTGTTACAGGGAATGTAATCAAATTTTTTTTTTTAAAGTGTAAAAAAATAAAAAAATAAAAATGTAAGCGCCCCATCCCGCGAAAGCTTATGTAAGTCAAGCCCGCAAATGTAAACGGTGTTCAAACCACACATTTGAGGTATTGCCACGATTGTTGGAGTGAGAGAAATAATGCTTACACAAACTTCCTCTGTAACTCTAAACGAGTAACCTGTAGTCATTTTTAAACCGTTACCTATGACGATTTTATGTATGGTAGTCTGACGCTATTGCACGCATGTGCGCAATTTTAAAACATGACATGTTCGGTATCGATTTTGTTGGCGTAACATCATCTTTCACATTATACAAAAAAATGTGTATTTCTTAAAAAAAAATTGCATTTAAGATTGCTGCGTAAATACAGTGTAACATAAAATATTGCAACGATCGCCATTTTATTCTCTAGGATCTCTGCTAAAAAGACATTTTTGCTTACAGATTAAAATCTGTATTTTTTGCTAGAAAATTACTTAGAACCCCCAAACATTTATTTATATTTATATATATATATATATATATATATATATATATATATATATATATATATATATATATATATATATATATACATACAGGCATACCCCACTTTTAAGTACACAATGGGATTTATTTACTATCTCTGGAAAGTAAAAAATCAGGCTCACTTCTGCATAGAAACCCCAGCTTGTTCAATTAAGCTTTGGCAATAAAACCTGGAAGCTCATTGGTTTCTATGCAGACGTGAGCCTGATTTTGCGCTTTCCAGCGATGGTAAATAAAACCATTGTGTACTTAAAAGTGGGGTATGCCTGTATATAAATGTTTGGGGGTTCTAAGTAATTTTCTAGCAAAAAATACAGATTTTACTCTGTAAGCAACAAGTGTCAGAAAAAGTCTTAGGCATGAAGGGGGTCAAAATGGTTACAGAGCTACATTGATGTGTGCTTAGACTGCAGCTTTAACTCAAATGTTCTCTAGATTGGACTATAATATATATGTATGTAAACATTATCTCGCTATTCTCATGCAAGCTGTTTTTGATTGTATTTTTTTTTCTTCATTTTGGGTTTCAGGGGATGCGGTCGAGTGACATGAAGGCCTGGCGCCAACACTGGGATCATCAGCTTTACAAGGCTCTCGAGCATCAGTATCAAATGGGCCTGGAGGCACTTAACGAAAATCTCCCAGAAATTACCATTGATCTGACCTTTAAGTAAGAAACATTTTGTGTCTTGAAATAGATTCAGAATAGCACAAAACATCAGCTTATGGTACTGATGGCTGATCTATTGCAGGCAAGGAAGATTACAGTTTAAACCTCCCTATGAAGAAATCCGTGCCAAATATTACCGGGATATGAAAAGGTTCATTTCTATTCCGAACCAGTTCCGGGGTCTGAGCGAGACCGGCGAAGAGCCAATTTTTACTGCAATGCCTGACAGGAATGCTAATGGCCTCATCACCGTGTTCAGTAAAGCAGAGGATTTGTTCCGAAGGTTATCTGCAGTCATGGATCGATTTAAGGTGCGCTCTGCATTTCAATAGGGTTTGTCTAGTATTTAAGGCTGAGCTGCACTCTACTGCAGTGTCTTTTGCTGAGAGCAAATGGTAATAGGTACTCTTCCTTTGTAGCTGTGGTCCCTGACCTGTAGTGTCTTTTTTGTTAGGCACAAATAGTAATAGGTTTGTAGCAGAGGCTCCTTTCCTTTCTTGTGAGACGGAAAATAATATCAAGTAAGGGACAACCATTGACTACTTTCAGTGGAGTTGTCCTTTTAAAAGATCACCACATCACTCTCCGCGTACGCGCGCTAACTAAATATTTACCCATGACCCCACTCAGAAGATCTTCACTGTGTGACCCTGCCTTTGCATAAGCAAGCCCAGGCCACGTCCTGCTCTCACTGCCCTGTATGTGTATGCCCCTCGCTCTGTAAATCTCCAACATAGACCGAAGGTGCAGGACACAGCCAACACTTTTTCCTGCAAACTCTGTCTACAGGGCCACACAGGTAAGATCTCCATTGCAAGGCTAAAGGTGAGGATTTAGGTATATGACTTAAACTGGGGGGGACGGGGGGACGGGGGGGGGGGGGGCATGTCTACGCCTTAATTTGAACTTTACTTAATTCACTGCAGTGAAGTTCTTTTTTTTTTTTTTTTTTTTACACAATTCTTTGACCACTGCTGTTCACATTGTGTGTGTGTGGACATAACTACAGTGGATTCAGAGAAAAAACTGCTCAAACCAATGGACACCTCAAACTGAATATTTTTTAGATGCAGGGCCATTTGAGTAATACTGACATTTTTGCTGGGCAGCTGGGTGAACAAAATGACTTTCAGGATGAAAATTAGAGCCATTTAGCAGGTAGGCCAGGACATCAAGTCAGTTTCAATGGCAACATTTAATTTTGTTCTTCTCCATTTGTTCAAGTAGTTCAACCCAGGATACCCCTCCTACTACCAGTATGCTGCAGTATTTTTCTATCCTCTTGGGAGGATGGGTGCCTTTTCTTTATCTCTGCCATGTTAAAGACTAATCTCTTTTTGCTAGAACTTTTTTTTTTTCCAATATTTTTTCAATCAAGACTGTCTCTGGCATGTTATCCCTTGACTGGCTTTTGGAGTACCTCTTCTAAAACCCTCTAAATTGGACATTGTTGGGGTAGGTTGGAAGTGATCTTGGGCACAAGGTTAAACCTCTGGGGCTTCTTGCTGCATGCATGTTCGACCGACTTCTGTTGAAGGGACATGCTGGAAACCTTTTGTCGGTCAGTGGCTGCAGCTGCTGATCAATTTATTCTGACAATGGCGGGTTCTGATGTCAAAATGTAGTGTCCGGTGGGTAGGAGTCCTCCATCTGCCTTGTTTGAGTAGATGGATAAACTTTTATATATATATATATATATATATATATATATATATATATATATATATATATATATATATATATATTCAGCCAAAACTGGCCATCTCTGGTCAGATTTAGTCTTTTCTGTCTCTGGAGACCTCTTAAGGTTTGTCCTGTGTAAGTGGATCCAAATCTCCATCAGCTTATGTCTACAATGGTTATGCAAGACTTTTTGGCCCAATTCACCCATCTATTTGCTGACTGTTAACGCAGAGGTCACAAGCACGCTCATGTGCCCACTCCTGCAGATTCTATACAGGATTTGCCTGTGACTTTAGTAACTTCTGAGTTGTCAGCCACAGTGATTCTGCATGATTCACTCCTTGACTGATGAGCTTGCCCCTGCTGCAGCTATTTCCAAATGAAAGAAAGACCCTTTCAACCGTTATTAAAGCAGTGCCCACCACTCTGAAATTTGTGGATCAGTCTTTTGCTTCTACCAGTGCTGTCTCCAGTCTTGGGCCCTTTAAAATTCCTAAGGATGCAACAACTTTCCTTTGGAACTGCTTTGCAACTGTTTTTTTATTGAGACAAAAGAGTCCTGATAAGTTGTTTGCTCCCCAAGCCCTTATTAGACATGTATACATTTCAGTGGGAATTTTGTACAGAAGTGGTCCATTCCTTCTATGGATCTGCACATGTCCTGCCCTATTAAGACACTCGTTGTGCTGGTGGAGGACATGCCTGTTTTCAAGGATCCAAGCAGTTGGAAACCCTTTCCAGCACCATGGTCTCTCTGACAGGTCCTGCCCTTCCGCAATGTTGGCTGTGACGTGGTTTGTCAAGCCACTGCTGCAATTGAGACCCTGCATATTGAACGAATGGAGCAGATGGCTGATGGTGTTGCAGGAGAAGTATAGACAAAGCTATTTTGACTATAATTTTTCTGTGGGTCACAGGAGATTTCAGCTGATGTCACAAAGCCGGTCCAGGCCCTGCAGGGATCCTGACATGTCCGGATCTGCCCAGAAGTCTGACTGGCAGCTGGCTTAGCCTGTCGGTGCGCAGCACGAGAGCTTGAGCTAGCTGTTTCCACTCCCTCCTGGTCCACTGACAGTGTCATTTTTACAGTAATTGTGCATTTTTATAGCACTGATCGCTGTAAAAATGACAATGGTCTCAAAAATGTGTCAGAAGTGACTGATGTGTCCGCCATAAAGTCACAGTCATGACAAAAATTGCAGATCACTGTCCTTACTAGTGGGGAAAAAAAAGTTAATAATAAAAATGCCATAAAACTATCCCATATTTTGTAGACGCTATAACTTTTGCACAAACCAATCAATAAACGTTTATTGCAATTTTTTTCACCAAAAATATGAAGAAGAATACATATCAGCCTAAACTGAGAATTTTTTTTTTTTTTTTTTATAAATGGGGATATTTATTATATTAAAAGGTACAAAATATTGCTTTTTTTCAAAATTGCCGCTCTATTTTTGTTTATAGTGCAAAAAATAAAAACTGCAGAGGTGATCAAATACCACCAAAAGAAAGCTCTATTTGTGGGGGGAAAAAAGGACGCCATTTTTGTTTGAGAGCCTAGTCGCAAGACCGCGCAATTGTCAGTTAAAGCGACAGTGCCGAATCGCAAAAAGTGGCCTGGTCTTTGGTCTGGGGCTTAAGTGGTTAATAAGACACGTGGCCACTCAATAAAATTAGAAGAGGTTTGACCTTAAACTACGTAGAGGGTTCTTTATTGTAAGCGCTGCAAGGATGTGGCATTCCCTTCCACAAGCGGTGGTTTCAGCGGGGAGCATCGGAAGTTTAAAAAAACTATTAGATAAGCACCTGAACGACCACAACATACAGGGATATACAATGTAATACTGTCATATAATCACACACAATGGATTTGACAGACGTGTTTCTTTTTTTCAACCTCACCTACTATGTAAATACTATGTATGTATTTAGGGAATTTCTAGTGTGTGCGCACATCTGGAGGTTGCAGATATGTTTTTTAGGTAAAGTGCACATCACAAGGCTCCTACTGCAAATTTACTTTTAACCCGTTTGCATTTGTTTACAGGAATGGATAGTAATTGGTCGAGTAGATGTGGATGCCCTGATTGAAAAACATTTGCGTGACATTCATGACTGGGAGAAAAACTTTAAAGCCCTTAAAGTGCGAGGAAAAGAAGCTGAACGACTACCTAGGTATTTTTTTTTTTTTGTGAATCTTTTTCTGATACTGCTCTACCAATGAATATCTAAAAATAAAACGCTAATGCTACGTACACACGATTAGTTCATCCGATGAAAATGGACCGATGGATTTTTTCATCAGACATCCGATGAAGCTGACTTTCATCAGTCTTGCCTACACACCATCAGTTAAATATCCGACCGTGTCCAACGCAGTGACGTAAAACACGACGACGTGCAGAGAAAAATGAAGTTTAATGCTTCCGAGCATGCGTCGACTTGATTTTGAGCATGCATGGATTTTTGACCGATGGATTTCCCCACAGACGATCGTTTTTTTCAACCATCAGAACATTTTAAAACGGGTTCTATTTTTTTTCACCGATAGGGAAAAAAAACAATGTGGCCCACACACGATCGGTTAGGTTAACTACACAACCCAGCCCCCACCGTCCTAATATAATATCCCCCTTAATGCTGCAGATAACAGACATTGATAGTCTAACCTTTCTGTGGACAGCCTCCTATTTACAAATGCTGGTGTCTTGCCGAAAAAGTTCCACCGGCGGATAAGGAACCCCCTGTACTGCGCAGGCGTCAACTGAGCCTCCGAAAATAGCCCAATATGTATAGCTGAGAGTCGGCTCTAGATGGCGCCTGCGCACACCAAATTGTACTGCCGAGGCGGTGGTGCTATACTTCTGACATCCAGGCTCATGCCTTACAATCCCAGTGGACATGGAGCATGTTAAAAAAAGAGCCCGGAGGCCGAGTGAGCGAAGTGTGAACGTGAGGCCGACTGGCCACTTACAGTGAGGTCCACGCCGCCCTGGACCTGTTGAATAACTATTTACATCAACATTAAAAAAGCACCTGCCCCTTGCAGAGTAGCACTAGCATTGCGCAGGCGCCGTCTAGAGCTGACTCTCAGCTCTACATGTTTGGCTATGTTCGGAACTCAGTTCATGCCTGCGCAGTACAGGGGGTCCTTATCCGCAGGGGGGAACTTATTCAGCAGAACACCGGGCTTCATCCAGAGGAAGCAGGAGCTCTATGGAAACCGGAAGTTCTGAGGGCAAACGTCCCTCCTTCACTTATTTGTTTTGTTTTCTTTTGTTAAGAAAACAGAATTGATTTTTGTCATAGTTTTTGTCTGAGGACGAAAATGTGGTGTACTTTTAGTTTTCGTCGCTGTAAAAATGCCGCTGACGAAAATTATGACTAAGACGTTTTCGTTGACCAAATAATTTGTTTACCATACGTTAGTCTTTTTTTTTTTATCGCTCAACTAGAGGGCTAAATGAAAAAACTGACCCAATTCTCCCATCCACACATTCATCAGAATGCACTAATCAGTATTGCAAGCTATAGCCAGCAGTGCTGATTGTGCAGACATTTTCCAACAGGCTGGTTGAACAGAAGTTAGTGAATAGATTGCAGTGCCCATACAGGAATCAAAATTTGGCTGGTCCCTGCTGATTTAACCAAATTTCAATCTATGTATGGCCAGCTTAAGGCCCAGGTTCCTTTGATGTGTCCAGCCCTGGTTCAGAGTTCTGTGGGTAACACTTGTCATGAAAGCTGTGCATTTTACGCGTTGCTTTTCAGATTTGTCTCTTTAGCATCACTAGTTAATATTTAAAGTTGCTTGATTATTCTACTTTAACATGAAATGCCAGCATTATTTTTTTTTTATTATTAATTTCTTTTCCAGCACTATGAAGATAGATTGCATGACTATTAACTGTAATCCAGTAAAGGCAGTCATAGATGATCTCATTCAGAAGTTGTTTGATTCTCTAGTAATATCTTTAAAAAGATCCATCCAAGGTAAGAGACACCGGTACAAAATGTAAAACTCAAGAACAAGTTACAATCAATTGTTATGTGTATGTTCAGTATTGGCCCTAAGTAGTATGTATTTTCTGTAGTGGCTAATACATTGTAACAATATTTAGAAAATTAAACTCTTAAAGTGTATATGAGGCCTGGTTCATACTGGTGCGAAATGCGCTTCGACTTTGAGAGCGCATGACGTATATAAATGAATGATTCCCTATGAGAGCCGTCTTAATTGGTCCGACTTTGGAAAAGATTCCTGCACTTCTTTGGTCCGATTTTAGCCCATTGGATGTCATTGAAGTCGGATCAGCATCTTAACTGATCCAACTTGTGAAATGCGACTTGTGCTCAGAGGCAATGTTATCACTGCAAAATGTATTAAAACAATTTATAAAATCAAAATCCATATCAGACCCAAGTTGCACTCCTCTCGAGTTGGAGCCTGTTCATTAAAGTCTGACCATTGTCTAATCGATGTTGCAGGGCAAAGTCAGATCGGAAGTTGAGACTTTTATGTCGGAGCAGTGTGAAATCATAAATCAATTTTTCAGCATGTTTGGAATTATTCCTCATTGTATATAGTTTTTATTTTTAAATATGTTGCAACGTTTCTTACCTGGAGATTCTGCTAGTACCTACTACAAGCTGTCAACGCTAAGCCACTGCCACTCAGTTGACAGCAGCGTTGGGCTGCTTATCTGATAAACTTGAGAATCCATAAAGAGGTGTCAGACCTAGAAACTCTAGTGAAGTGATCCCAACCCTACCTGAGAAATATTAAAGTAGATCTAAAGCCCACAGAATACACAAAAAATCCTAATGTATCATATTATTGTACAGTGGAGAAAATACATTTTTGATCCCATGCAGATTTTGTATGTTTGTCCAGTTACAAAGAAATGAAAGGTCTATAATTGTTATAGGTAGATTTTAAATGATCAAGACAGAATATCAACCTAGAATCAAGAAAAAACACATGAGGCAAATGTTATAAATTGAGTTGCAGTTCAGTGAGCAAAATAAGTATGTGATTCCCCTACCCATTAACAATAATTCTGGCTCCCACAGACTGACTACAGTATGTGGTACATAGATTAGTCCTGTCAATTTTTAAAAAGGTGCTCCTAACAACAAGTATTTATGTTTATAAAGGACACCTGTCCACAGAATATCTTTCTTCCATTCAAACCTCATGATCATGGGCAAGACCAAAGAGCTGTCAAAGGATGTCAGGAACAAGATTGTAGACCTGCACAAGGCTGGAATGGGCTACAAGGCCATCAGCCAGAAGCTTGGTGAAAAGGAGACATGTTGGAGTGATTATTCGCAAATAGAAGAAATACAAAATAAACATCAATCGCTCCGGTCTGGATCTCCATGCAAGATTTCGCCTCATGGTGTAAGGATGATCATGAGAAAAGTGAGATATCTGCCCAGAACTACATGGCAGGAGCTTGTGAATGATCTCAAGTTGGGATCACAGACACCAAACAAACCATTGGTAACAAAATACGCTGCAATGAATTGAAATCCTGCAGTGCCTGCAAGGTCCCCCTCCTCAAGAAGGTACATGTACAGGCCCATCTGAAGTTTGGCAATGAACATCTGAATGATTCAGATCAGGATTCGGAGAAAGTGCTGTGGTCAGACCAAAATTCAGCTCTTTGGCATTAACTCAACTCGGTGTGTTTGGATGAAGAAATATGCTGACTACGACCCTAAGAACACCATCCCTACAGTCAACCACGGAGGTGGAAACATTATACTTTGCGACTGTTTCTCTGCTAAAGGTACAAGCCAACTTTGCCGCATTGAAGAGTCAATGGATTGTAAAATCTTGGATGAGAACCTTCTTCCCTCAGCCAGAACACTGTCGATGGGTCGTGGATGGGTGTTCCAAGGCAACAAAGGAGTGGCTTAAGAAGAAGCACATTAAGGTCATAGAGTGACCTAGCCAGTCTCTAGACCTTTGGGAGCTAAAACTTTGAGTTGTCAAGTGACAACCAAGAAGGCTTAAGAATTTAGAGGAGATCTGTAAATAAGTGTGGACCAAAATTCCCCCTGGATGAGCCGAACACCCCCGCGTTCTGTTCACACCAGAACCTTCGAACGGACCGAACGTTCGCGCAAACATTTAGAACCCCATTGACGTCAATGGGACTCGAACGTTCGAATTCAAAAGTGCTCATTTTAAAGCCCCATATGCAAGTTATTGTCGGAAAACGTCTTTGAGAACCCGGGTCTTGCCCCGGGGGAACATGTATCAATGGAAAAAAGTTTTAAAAACGGTCGTTTTTTCTGGAGCAGTGATTTTAATGATGCAGCATTTGGGGACACATGGCTGCATTTGGGGACACATGGCTGCATTTAAAAAAAATGAAAGCTGTTGTGTTCCCCAAGCGCAAATTAACTAGATGACGACAGCGGCGGGGAGGGGACTTGGCTTTGTCTTAGGGGACTAGGCGGCATCGGCAGCAGCTCTCCTCTTCTCCATACGAGGACTGCTCTGCTCCGCTCTCTGCCCCCTCTCCGCCCCCTCTCCCCCGCACTCCACCCCCTCTCCACCAGCTCTCGGGGGGGGGGGGGAGTATCGGGTCAGGTATCGGGACAACCCTAGTAGAGACAATAAAGAGAAATTGCCGATCCAAGTCCAAGGACCTCAAAAGCACATGCCCTAGTACGAACTTGCAGGTGCAGGCTCTGCAATGGACAGAGAGAGAAAGAACAATCGTGGATGGCCGCACACTGTTAAAGGCATCTTTATTGTATGTTGAATAGCAAAATAAAATCCAATACAGTCACTTCATATTTAGCAGAGGCAGGGGAAAACAGTTGACGCGTTTCACACCATATGTAGGTGCTTATTCATAACTAAAATAATAATTTTTCTATTGAGTATTGATCCACTGGCCATTGGAAACCAGATAAAATGTTTTGCTTAGGTTGGGACTTTAGCTGTTACTGACCTCTTTATGGCTATCTTTTTTCAGCGCATTTGCATGAGATTGATAGTTTTGTGTCCGACGGAATGGAGATGTTGTCCAGCCGGCCCCAGAGTATTGAAGAGATTGGGGAAGCCAACAAGAAACATGGAGAGTTAAAACTTAGGAAACCTGAGGTACTATTTTTTTTCCCTCATATCAGTCATGTTCACATTGAGATAATACACCCTGCTTTCTATAAACACTCTCTAAAACAGCATACCTATTTAGATAATTAAAGGGGTTGTAAAGGTAAAAGTTTTTTTCACCTTAATGCATACTATGCATTAAGGTGAAAAAAACTTCTGACAATACCGACCCTCCCTGAGTCCCCCGTTATACTTACCTGAGCCCTCGAAAGTCCTGCGCTTGTCCACGTCATTTTCCTCGCATACGTAGGTCGCGCCCACATATGTAAACTACATTCAAAGCACACATGTGAGGTATTGCCACAAATTTTAAAGTGAGAGCAATCATTCTAGTGCAAGACCGCCTCTGTAACTCTAAACAGGTAACCTGTAAAAATGTTTAAAGCGTCGCCTATGGGGATTTTTAATTGCCAAAGTTTGGTGCCATTCCACGAGTGTGCACAATTTTAAAGTGTGACATGTTGGGTATCTACTCAGCATAACATCATCTTTCACATTATGCCAAAATATTGGGCTAACATTATTATTATTTTTTTTTTAATGCACAAATCTGTTTGTTTGTTTTTTTCCAAAAAAAGAAAAGAAAAAGCAATTAAAAAATTGCTGAGCAAATACCGTACAAGATAAATGGTTGCAATGACCACCATTTTATTACCTAGGGTCTCTGCTAAAAAATATATATATAATGTTTGGGGGTTCTGAGTAATTTTCTGGAATTTTCTGGAAAAAAATATGATTTTTATATGTAGGAGAGAAGTGTCAGAATTGGCCTGGTTAATTAATTCACCAATGCTCTGACAAAGCAAGTGGAGATTACTAGAGTAGGGGTGTCCACTTCAGTGGTTTCCAGCATACTGGGTCATCGACCAGTTATGGTAAATATGTACAACTATACCTTGTCTGAAATTCTTCTTTAAATACATGGTAGCGCATTGGGTTTGTCTTTTGTTCTTTGTTTCTATAGATGGCATAATTTTCAGGTTGAATTTTACTTTACTCTAGATAATTATAAAGCCAAAAAATATCTCCCTTTTCTTGCATATTCCATAAAGTCAAAATATGTTAAAAAATTGTATTTTGCAGATACTTCCTTTATTTAAAGACGCTGAAGACAGAAACCGGTTACTGCGCTCGGTGGCAGGAAGTGGCTTGGATACCATTGGTAATCTCAGGGCAAAGTGGGATAAATTTGAATTAATGATAGAGAGTCATCAGCTAATGGTGAAAGAGCAGGTAAGATCACTGTTCCTCATCCCCCTTCCTCCCTTCTATTCCCCCCCATCTCACTTCCTCCCTTCTATTTTTCCCAATCTTCGTTCCTCATTCCAATTCCGTCCCATCCTACTTCCTCCCTCCCATTCCCCCCCATCTTGCTTCCTCCTTCCGACTCCTCTCAGTCTCACTTCCTTCCTCCCATCATCCCAATATCTCTTCCTCCTTTCCACTTCTTCCCATCTCACTTCCTCCTTTTCATTCCGTCCCATCTCACTTCCTCCCACCCATTTCTCCAAATCTCACATCCTCCTTTCTACTTCCTATTCTCTACACCTCCCTTTCATCCCATGCCATCTCACTTCCTTGTTCATATTCCTCCTAATTTCACTTCTTCCCTCTCATTCCTCCTCCTCTCATTACCTCCCTCACTTTCCTCTCCATCCTACTACCTCCCTCTAATTCCTGCTCATTTCCCTTTCTTCCTTCCATTCCTCGCCATCTCACTTCCTCCTTCTCATTTACTCCCAATCTTCCTCCCTCCCATTCCTCCAAATATCACTTCCTCCCTCCATTTACTATTCATCTCGCTTCCTCCCTTCCATTCTTTCCTCCCATCTCACTATCTCCTTTCTTCCCATGCCTCCTCATTTTTTCTCCTTCCTCCCATTCATTACTTCCCATCTCTATCTTTCCTTCCTCCTTGGCTCATTTCTCCCTCCTATTCCTCCTTTACTCACTTTCTCCCTTCCATTCCTCCCGATTTCCCTTCCTCCTTGTCAACCCCCCCCCCCCCCCCCCCCCCCCCCAACCCAACTCCCTTTCTCCTTTTCAATTGTCTCAATCTCTCTTCCTTCTTCCCACTCTTCCCAATTTTGTTTTTTCCCTCCTCTCTCCCATACATTTTCTCTCCTCCTTCACATTCCACACAGTCTCACTTCCTCTCTCTGATTTCTTCTCATCTCGCTTACTCCCTTCCATTCCTCATTTTCCATCCTCCCTCTCATTTCTCTTCCTTTTCCCTCCTCCCTCCCATTCTTCCTCATTTTCCTATATTCCACTTATTCTTCCCAATCTCATTTCCTCCCTCCCATTCCTATCCACATGTCTAAAGAGACACAACATGGGGAAATGTGCATGTATCACAGAGATGTATTGAATACATTTTTGAAAGGCGTACAACAGAATATTTGCTTATTTTTAATTAGTAATTTTGGGAACAAGTCCAGTCCTAGCTCTAACATCCTAAATGTGCTTTTACATATAGATTGAAATAATGAAAGAAAATGTGAAGACAAGAGTAACAATTTACACCCAAGAATTAGAAAAATTCAAAGCCCGTTGGGATCAGTTTAAACCTGGTGATGATATCATTGAAAGTGGAAATGAAGACATTTTACAAAAAAGTGCTCAGTCTATAAAAGAAAAGAAAATGGAGTTCGATGAGCTTGAAGCCATAAAGAAGAAACTGATGTAAGCCAAGCCTATTTTATGGAATGTCTATTTAAGAAAAAATGGCAAAACCATAACAAAAAGTTAACTTAATTATTAGTCAAAATAGTTTCATGACCGAGTTTAGATATTGAAGTTTATCCTGTCTTCAGTATCTAAACTGGATTCCTGGATGTTATTCCTATATAGACGTTTGCAGCACAAAGCAGATAAATTCTTCTGTTCTTTTAGGGATTCAGGTAGGAAAACTTCCCGTATAAGATCACAACTGTGTCATGCAACATCTGGCAATCTGAGCGCTGGATAATAAAGTGGACCTTGCACTAAACAATTCCTTATACAGGCCAGATACCCTCACTTAATCAAAACTGAAGGTTTCCTCATGACGCTACTGCATTCCTCCCTAACTTCCCCCTATCACCCTGAAACATTTCCGACAATACCTAGTAAAGTTGTTACTTGCATCTTGCCCATGCTCCTGATGTAGCAACTGTCTGGTTCGTTGATTGGCTGAGTTCCTAAGCACTTTAGTATGGGAGAGCAGGAGAGTGTCATGTCTTTCTTTTTTTCCCATATCTACTGGTAGCAATGGTGAATAGGATGGTAGTAGCAGAAAATGGGACAGTGAACATCAGTAGTAAAAGTGAGGTGACATTGGATGGGTTGATTTAGTGTTTTAGCTCTTGACAAGTTTTGCTTCAACTTAAAAGTGATTTTTGTTAACCAAGCACAATGAGACCAACCGTATTGGGTACCTTTTTAAATTATAATAATATTATTAAAGTGTATGTCCAGCCAAAATTTTTCAGTTGTGATATATTGGGAAATAGCAGTAAAAACTATCAGTGGCTCCTTTGGCAATACCTAGAAAAGTTGGTTCTTGCATATTGTTTCCATATCCTTAATATAATAGTAATCAGGCCTGCCAATTGGCTGCTCAAGTTCCAAACACTTCATTGTGGGAGAGCAGGAGAGTGTTTTTCAGTTATGCGCGGAAATGGTATCACCAGACAGGAATTAAGGCAAAATATCCAGTGGCAACACAGACCGCAGTACACATTTTTTATTTTTTTCAAATATTATTTTTTATTGAGCCCCAGAAAGGGCAGAACCAAGTTATTACATTAATAATGTAAAAACATTGAAAACTTCAATCATGTAACATACAACATGTCCAGCAAATAAACAATTAACTGAGGTACATAAATCTCAGGTAGGTATCAGTACAGAATTTGTCAGACCGTTTTCTTCATTTATGTTTGTCACAACATTAAAAAGTGTAACTACTGAGTAAGGTATGGAGCTGCCCATTCCCTTTTTCCTATTTGCAGGAGCAGAGTAAAGAAAAAGTAGAACACACACTGGGGTTGATTTACTAAAGGGAAATAGACTTTGCACTTTGTAAAGTGCAGTTGTTCCAGAGCTTAGTAAATGAGGTAAGGCTTCACTTTGCAAAGAGTACCTAAACACGTGCAAGGAAAATAAAAAACAGTTGAATTTTTGCTTGCATATGATTGGATGATGGAAGTCTGCAGAGCTTCTGCTCATTTGCTCTGGAGCAACTGCACTTGCAGGATGCAAAGTGTACAGTCTTTTTGCCTTTAGTAAATCAACCCCACTGTGTGTGCATTATTGTGCACATAATATGCACAGCCATGCATTGCAGTCCTTGTTATAACACATTGCAGTTTTACTTTTTTTCTTTTCTTTTTGAACTTCTATGTAATTCTAGGCCCATCAGCATGTTGCAATGTTACAGAACGGATCTAGTTTTATTTCAGTGCACACCAATGTAGCGTGTTGGTGTGAACTGATGTAAAGAAAATTTCCTTGATCTTGCATTGAGACTGCGTTGAGCAGCGCTGCCCAGTTCAAACCGATGGAGCTAGTGTGAACTAGCCCTAAGTGAGGGGAAGTATCTCCAACAAGCTCTTGATCTAAAGACAAATATTGAACTTTAATATTAAACACTAAGCATGACCAATTGATGCTGCCTCAGTAGTAGTCCATAAAAATGGTATTGGGTTGGGCTATCCACTTGAAAAGTAGATCTGCTTACGGACCCATTCACACCAGGCAGTTGCAGTTGTAGTAGCATGTGCTTCAAATAAATGGACTGTCTTAATGCAACTCACGTTATTGTGTGACTTAATGCAAATGTATTAGGCTCACACGTTGCACACAAAGTCACATGACAAGTCGCAGCCCATTGATTGCAGTGGAACCCATTCAAGACTATGCGACTTAAAGTCGGAGCGACTTTGAAAAAGTTCCTGCACTACTTTGGTGTGACTTGAGTGCCAGAGAGTATACTGTATAGTTGCATCAGTCAAACTCGTAATTGTGCAACTTGGAGTCTCATTAGTGTGAACAGAACCTTAAATGCACTGCACCAGACCACATAGGTGTCGGTGAGCTCCAGTCATAAATACATAGGTCTATCTGATTTGTATCTTCAAGAAACTCATTGTGGGATGTGTCAAGCAAGATATTGACAGATTCATTCACCTATCTAGTGCAAACGCAGCCTTCCATTTAGCAAGGATTTTGGGGGTTTGTGCCCTTTATGAAGACTGTACTTTCAGTATTGGTCATAAACTTTAATAGTTTACACATATTTGCATTATATTTATCATTTTAGAGCATTTTTTTTTCTCATAGAAGTGGTCCTGTGGCATCTTTTGTATTGGTTTGGTACTACTTTATAGCAGCTGAGGGGATCATTTATGAGCCCTGCTTCCCCCTGATGGGAATCTGATAAAATTCAGATGCACTCCAGAATGCATAGATTTGCATGTCAAGTGAAACAACCTTGCTTTCTATGAAGGCCATTCACATCTATGCAGTGCGATTATGATGCGGTTAGAAAAATGGTCTTGTATGTGTTTAGTGTGATGTGATTTTAAGCTTAGCTTTAAACTTTAAAGCTAAAATAGCATTACAATTGCAGCTGTCAAGTGTAAACCATGCCGCAAATTCGCACTCCAAGCTGCATTAAAATCACATTGCATCGCAGCTCATCCAGTGTGAACTTAGGCTGAATGAGATTTTAAGAAATGTGTTTCAAAAGATATGAAATTTCTACTGTTTGGCTGTGTGGCAAACAATCTTCTCATAATTTTTAATCCTATCACTTCACACCTCCAGTGATGACTGTGTGCACTTTGAACTGGAGGCTCCAGACTTCGCCATAGCAGAGGAGATACGGCTTGATATTGATGGCTGCATGAAAACCTGGTCTCTGTATGAAGAGTTCTATCAAGTATTTAATGAGAAGGCAAGGGAAGACTGGATCTCTTTCAGGTACACTAGCTGCTTAAAGCAACCCAATAATCACCTAAAATGGTACAATTTCTTTTCCATAGCATTTTGTAAAATTTTAAACTGAACCCATCAGATCCAGGACCTTAAAACCAGGCTAGTCAAACTGGATTCCTGGATGTTATTCCTATATATACGTTTGCAGCACAAAGCAGATACATTCTTCTGTTCTTTTAGGGACCAACTTGTATAATACATTTGTTCAGACGGTATTCAATTACCAAAGGGGAGTATACTGCTGCCAACATGATTGGTTTCAGAAACTGGTATAAATCCAAATAAGGTAGCTTACTATAGACGTTCCTCTTTGTTAAATATCCAATTTAATATCATGATATTGTGCAGCATTTGAAGAAAGTAATTGACGTGATTAAGTAATTAAGTGATTAAGAAAGTAATTAGAAGCCCGATATTCACAATGGATATAGAAAGTCAGGTTTCTGTGATTTAAAAAAAGAGACAATAATTTCAGAACTTTTCCCACCTTTAATGTGACCTATAAACTGTACAACTCAATAAAAAAACAAACTGAAATCTATAGGGTGGGGGGGGGGGGATAAAAAAATGATGTGGTTGCATACCCTCGTATAACTGGGGATACAGCTGCTTTCAGAATTAAGTAATCACATTCAAACTCATGTTAAATAGGAGTCAGTACACACCTGTCATCTTTTAAAGTGCTTCTAAACTAACTCCAAATTAAGTTCAGCTGTTCTAGTAGGTCTTCACTGACATTTTTTTAGTCGCATCCAACAGCAAAAGCCATAGTCTGCAGAGAGCGTCCAAAGCATCAGAGGGATTTCCTTTTTAAAAGGTATCAGTCAGAAGAAGGGTACAAAAGAATTTCCAAGGCATTAGATATACCATGGAACACAGTGAAGACAGTCACCATCAATTGGAGAAAATATGGCACAACAGTGACATTACCAAGAACTGGACTTCCCTCCAAAATTGATGAGAAGAAAACTGGTCAGGGAGGCTGCCAAGAGGCCTACAGCAACATTAAAGGAGCTGCAGGAATATCTGGCAAGTACTGGCTGTGTGGTACATGTGACAACAATCTCACTCATTCTTCATATGTCTGGGCTATGGGATAGAGTGGCAAGCCTGGCTAAATTTCTCAAAAACACATTTGAAGTCTCCCAAAAGCATGTGCGAAATGTGTTATGGTCTGATAAAACCAAGGTTGAACTTTTTGGCCATAATTTCAAAAGATATGTTTGGTGCAAAAACCACACTGCGCAAAAGAACACCATACCCAGTTAAATCACACTTGTTTAGTAATAAAAGTAAATGGAACAAACGTAGTCAAAACAGCCAAAGTTCGGTAGCCGGAACAGATAGTCAGACAAGCCAGAATGTCAGGAAGCCAGGAATCGGCATAGTGAAACAGCAAGCAGGATCTGGAGCCAGAAGGAACGACAGCCAAGCAAACCTTTAAAAGGAACGCAGGAGAAAGTCTCTGTGATGTTGACCAGGCGAAGGCAGGGATCATCTGGGCTGGATGGCTTAAGTAAGCAGAGCTGACGAGCAGGAAATCGTCAACAGGTAAGTCACTGTGGAGAGATGGGAGCTAGCAATTAACTGGCAGCTGAGCGGCCAACTCAGAGAAGGAAGGGCTGAGCCCAGCTCTGACACACAAAACCTTCAGGCTTCTGCTAGAAAACTGAACATGAAGAGAAACGTTATCTTTCAGTATGTCAATGACCCAAAGCATACATCCAAATCGACAAAAGAAAGGGCTTCACTAGAACATGTTTTAAGTTTTGGAATGGCTCAGCCAGAGCCTAGACCTGGATCCGATTGAAAATCTGTGGGTTGAGCTAAAGAGGGCTGAGAAAAAAGTTCTGAAATGATTTATCTTTGTCTAATTTTTTTTTTACATCACAGAAACCTGACATTTTAACAGGGGTGTGTAGACTATTTATAGCCACTGTAAAAGTACCTCTGGGCCATGCACCCCTAAAAATATAAGACCGCTCATTGTAGCAGTTGATTATTTTGTCTATCAGATTAAAGCGAAAGAAGGGCCTGAATCTGAGACACTGGTCTTCTTGGAAGAGGCAGAGAAGGTCCTAGATATTAACCACTTGCTTACTGGGCACATAAACCCCCTTCGTGCCCAGGCGAAATTTCAGCTTCCGGCACTGCGTCGCTTTAACTGACATTTGCGCGGTCGTGCGACGTGGCTCCCAAACAAAATTGACGTCCTTTTTTCCCCACAAATAGAGCTTTATTTTGGTGGTATTTGATCACCTCTGCGGTTTTTATTTTTTGCGCTATAAACAAAAAAAGAACGACAATTAAAAAAAAAAAATATATATATTTTTTACTTGTTGCTATAATAAATATCCCATATGCTGTGTTACCGACGATTGCGTGTACCCGGCGGACATCGCGGCCGCCAGGTACACGCATCGGCTCCCTAGCGATGCGCAGGGATAGTGTTTACCCGCTGTGCGCCCCCCAGAGGCGTGCGCGGGTAATGCACTTGAAATGACGTCCAGTTGGCACCTGAGAGCCACGCTGTTGACGTCTTTTGTCAATAGCGCAGGTCTCAAGTGGTTAAATCCTAACTTACCGTATTTAACTTTAAGATGTAAAGCGCTGCGCAAACTGTTGGTGCTATATAAATCCTGTATAATAATAATAATAATAATAAAGAGGGAAGTTTAAAGGAAAACAACTTTTCACAGTTTCCTGCGTATAACACGCAGGCACAGCTTACCCTCTATTTTCAGGGTAGAAAAGTGAGTGTTATACGCCAATAAATACAGTATTTGCTAGTACTTGTTTCTTCTCTACATTGCTTCCAAGGCTTCCCCTTGGCAGCTATCTGGTGCCGTTATCCTCTGCCTGGACATTGCAGATGGACCTGCTGACTAGATGTTGTGTGATTTAGCTTGAAAGTGACCTTTGGGAACTGGGTTCCTTGTGGGCCCTTTTCCAGACCACGTTTTATTAGCTATATAGCCCTTTCCAGTTTCAAACTGCCAGTTTGTTCATATAATGAGCTAAAGTACAACTAAAGGCTTTTGTATGACAGTCTAAACAAGTACCAAATGCAATTACTATATTAAAAAATGTAATTTACTTTCCCTAACCAATACAAAAACCTTCCTAATTTGTTGCATACCAAATATTTAGAATTTTTGTTGTTGTGGCCACTCATACACAATTACTAAAATATCAGCTATTTATTAAAAGCCATAAAATCACAAAAAAAATGTATACACACATTACTAACACACATACCATAAAAACAGAGTGTCACTTTGCGCTTTCTTACCTGTCATGCAGTGCAGAGGAAGTATCTTCTGATGCTCCTGGTCACAGAGGCACATGAAACATTGACCTGTTGATCCCACAGAGACATTGGATCAGCCTGTTGCTTCTACCAGTACACCAGTACTGCTTCAAGTCTTGAGTCATTTAATCATTTAAGACTCCTATAGCTACAAAGATGTTCCTCTTGCACCCACTTTTTTCAGCTGTTTCTCCATGGAGATTGAAAACATCCTCTTAGATGCTTACTGGCTTTGTATCTTTTTTGTGGGGATTTTGTTCAGAAATGGTCCATTCCCATGTTAGATCAGGTCATGTCTTGCCTTAAAAAGTACATTACCATACCAGTAGAGGATCCACCTGCAGAAGATACACCTGTTTTTTAAGACCCAACTGATGAGCAGTTAGAAGCCTCTTCTAGTGCTCTATTCTCATTGGGGGGGTTATACCCTGGGCTAACCTTCCTATTTTTTGTTTGCCAGTAAGTGTCCAATCCTCCTGTAGGCAGCAGTATTACCTGAATGTTTAGGGCAAGGTGCTGGAATGTTTCAGGAAGCTTTGTACAAGTCCCTATTGGCCTGTCCCACCAGCCATGATCTACGTGATTTGAATAGAAAGGTTCAGAGACCCTGTGATGACATCACTGGCTCTAAAATAAGGCATGTAATAAAAACAGGTTTCATTTAGGCTGTTTCACATTTATTCGAATTGGATGCGGTTTTTCACTGCATCCAATTTTCATGACAGGAGACTGTGACCGTCTCTCAATGGTGCCGGTCCAAACATCCCCAGGGTGGCTTTGGCGCGTATTGCACAGGTGTCCTGTGCGTCTTTGGCTATGTTTGAGGTTCAAATTCAGGCAAAAATTTGTGCCCGATTTGTCCCTGAAACGGAAAACAGGGATGCACTGGACCCCTGCTGTGAGCCACATCCGAATTAAGTGTGAACCCGGCCTCGAAAAAGTATTTAGTATGGGGGGGGGGGGGTATAGATGAGAAGAACAGGGGAAATCAAAATGTAAACAGAATAAATGTCATCTTTACCACAGCAGTTGTTGTTTTTCTGGGTCTCCCCTGTAACATAGTTTTATTACCTGTTGATCCTGCCGGTAGATTCAATACCTTCTCCTTGAAAAAGGTGACGATGCTGTTCAGTTCTATGGTGAAATAGCAGTAGTGGACAGGGTGGTTTTAGATGGACATGTAGATTTAAATAGGATTTAAGTAACAAATGAAAGCCTACCTCAGTTTAACATTTTTTATGTTAATGCAGTAGGATTTTGGACAGCTTGGCTTGGGTGTGAATAGGGGAGAAAAATTATAAATACAAGTCTCTAAAATGGAGAAAAAGAGGAATTCATATACAGAATACTATCAGTAAAGGTTTTCACATTCTACAGTTGCCAGGATTGTTCCCTAGACTGGGCCTTTAATGTGACTCTTTTTCTTGTAAGCAGTCATTTTACAGATTTCGGTTCATTGATTTTAAGCAGGGAAAACCAAAAAAATCCTTAGCAATTCTCCTAGCACAACTTAAGCCATCATGGTGGCTGGAAGTGCATTATACTCCATGATCAGTTTACATGAACCAAGAATTTTTCTGTTGTGGATCAGACAATTCTGATTACCCACCAAGCCCAAAACGGCTCAACCGACACTGAAAATGGCAATTGAGATATATTTATTGATGTCAGCAATTTCTTAATTTGAGTTGAGTTCTGCTTTTTAATTGGAGCACAGTTGTTCTTTGTTCTAATGGAAGTCGGACCATTCCAACCATCTGTTTCATTCCCAGGAGCAAATATTACAGCTTTGAGGAGTTTTTGCTGTCTTGGCATGACAGACTGAGGAAAATGGAGGAGCACACTACCATGTCTGTGAAGTTACAGGCAGAAATTGACAAATACAAGGTATGTCATGTGGGATTTTGAAGTCTTTTCTATCCAGCCTGCTGAGATCTGTAGAGAGCAGCAGATGGCTCTTTTCTGAGTGTAGTTTGTATTGGAATCTAATTGTATTGTAAGTGTGTAATTACTTTTGGATTAAGGGAACTAGAGTCATTATTAGGGTAGTTTGGTGGTTGAAATGGGTTCAGATGTTTTCTTAAAGTTACTGAACATCAACATAGAGACAAATTTAAAGGTGTAGTGAGCATATTTTAATTTTTTACTGAGAGCAGAAAAATGTGGTACATTTATGTAATATTTTTACATTCCCTAGAATACAATAAATGTGTGTTAATGTGGAAAACTTTGGAAGAATCATTGTTTGCCACTAGTCAGCCAACATTAAAGTTTAGCAATATCCTGTTCCATCACAGAATTTTCACTTTACATTTTTTATTTTTTTTGCTGCCTTTAACCAAAAATGTATATACTGTACATCTATTGGCTTTCTTTAGAATCCTAAAGATTTTCTGTGTAAATGAATATATACTGTAGCATTTTACATGGAACACCTGACCTCTTACATCATTCTGTGCTCTGAAGGCATTAACAGTCTGATAATCATATAGGTATACAGACACACATACTGGGCTAGATTCAGGTAGAATTAGGCGGGCGTAGCGTATCTCAGATACACTACGCCACCGTAAGTTTGAGCAGCAAGTCCTGTATTCACATAGAACTTGCGCTGAAACTTACGGCGGCGCAGTGTAACTGGGCCGGCGTAAGCCCGCCTAATTCAAAATAGGCTGGTTGGGGGCGTGTTCTATGTAAAATACTAGTGACCCCACGTATTTGACGTTTTTAATGAACAGCGCATGCGCCGTCCATGGACGTATCCCAGTGCACATGCTCCAAATGACGTCGGCAAATCGTCATGCTTTCGACGTGAACGTAAATTACGGCCAGCCCCATTCACGGACGAGTTACGCAAACGACGTAAAATTTTCAAATTTCGACGCGGGAACGACGGCCATACTTAACATTGGCTACGTCATGTTTTTGGTGGTTTATCTTTACGCCTGAAAACCCCTTACGTAAACGGCTTATCTTTACTGCGACAGCCGGGCGTATGTTCGTGAATCGGCGTATCTAGCTGATTTACATATTCTTGGCATAAATCAGCGTACACGCCCCTAGCGGCCAGCGTAAATATGCAGTTAAGATACGACAGCGTAGCAGACTTACGCCGGTCGTATCTTAGCAACATTTAAGCGTATCTCAGTTTGAGCATACGATTAAAGTTGCGACGGTGGTGATTCGGACTTACGACGGCGTATCTACTGATATGCCCGTCGTAAGTCTATGTGAATCTACCCCACTGTATGCAGTAGGGTAAGTTCAGGCAGATACCTACCAGTATTTTTTTGTTCAAGACACTAGGTAGGCAAAAAACCTTCATGCAGCTAGAGCCTTTTGGGCAAATTGCAGCCAGGGTGCAGTGTCTTTCATTGTATTATGTTTTGAGTTCCAATTGGAACAATGTCATCAGTTCAGTTAAATAATCAGGCACAATTATGCACTAGTGTTTGTACCTTGTGTCAGTCCATCTATCATTTCATTACAGCCCAAGTTTTATAAAAAAAATGGTTTCTTGTAAACTACAGTATATATAGTTGTGCTCATAAGTTTACATACCCTAGCAGAATTTATGATTTCATGGCCATTTTTCAGAGAATATAAATGATAACGTAAAAAATTTATTTCACTCATGGTTAGTGTTTGGCTGAAGCCATTTATTATCAATCAGCTGTGTTTTCTCTTTCTAAATCATAATGACAACAGAAACTACCCAAATTACCCTGATCAAGTGTACATACCCTGGTGATTTTGACCTGATAACATGCACACATGTTGACACAAAAGGGTTTGAATGGCTATTAAAAGGTAACCATCCTCACCTGTGATCTGTTTGCTTGTAATTTGTGTGTGTGTGTATACAAGGTCGATGGACTCCTGACAGACCCTTGCATCTTTCATCCAGTGCTGCACTGACATTTCTGGATTCTGAGTCATGGGGAAAGCAAAATAATTGTCAAAGGATCTGCGGGAAAAGGTAGTTGAACTTTATAACACAGAAAAGGGATATAAAAAGATATCCAAGGAATTGAAAATGCCAATCGGCAGTGTTCAGTGTGGAAAATCAGGGGTTCTGTTGAAACCAAACCACGGTCAGGTAGACCAACTAAAATTTCAGCCACAACTGCCAGGAAAATTGTTCGGGATGCACAGACAAATCCACAAATAACTTCAGGTGAAATACAGGACTCTCTGAAAACATGTTGTGTGGCTGTTTCAAGATGCACAATAAGGAGGCACTTGTAGAAAAATGGGCTTCATGGTCAAGTTGCCTGAAGAAAGCCATTACTATTCAAATGCCACAAAGTATCCCGCTTACAATACGCCAAACAGCACAGAGACAAGCCTCAAACCTTCTGGCACAAAGTCATTTGGAGTGATGAGACCAAAATGTAGCTTTTTGGCCACAATCATAAATTCTACATTTGGAGAGGAGTCAACAAGGCCTATGATGAAAGGTACAGAGGTGGATCACTGATGGGGATGTGTGAGCTACAAAGGCACAGGATATTTGATCAAAATTGTTGGCAAGATGAATGCAGTATGTTATCAAAAAATACTGGAGGAACATTTGCATTTATCAGTCAGGAAGCTGTGCATGGGACGTACTTGGACATTCCCACTTGACAATGAATCAAAACACAAGGCCAAGTCGACCTGTCATTGGCTACAGCAGAATAAAGTAAAGGTTCTGGAGTGGTTATCTCAGTCTCCTGACATCAATTTCATTGAGCCACTCTGGGGAGATCTCAAACGTGGGGAGATCTGGGGAGATCTCAAACGTGCAGTTCATGCATGACAGCCCAAGAATTTACAGGAACTGGAGGCTTTTTGCCAAGAGGAATGGGCAGCTTTACCATCTGAGAAGATAAAGAGCCTCATCCACAAATACCACAAAAGACCTCAAGCTGTCATTGATGTTAAAGGGTACAATACATAGTATTAAGAACTCGGGTATGTAAACTTTTGATCAGGGTCATTTGGGTAGTGTCTGTGGTGATTATGATTTAAAAAGAGTAAACACAGTTGATAGATAATAAGTGGCTTCAGCCAAACACTAACCACGAGTGTAAGAAAAGATTTTTGTGTTATTTAATATTCTCTGAAGAATGTGTAAAGAAATCATAAATTCTGCCAGGGTATGTAAACTTATGAGCACAACTGAATGTTTATTTTAAGTTTATAAATACCTTCAAAGTTAAGTTGACGAAGTTCTTCAAAAATGTTAGACTTGGGAATGTTTGTCAGTACATCATGTGTAATTTAGCTCTAGAAAAAAAGGCATCATAATTAAGAGTACTTAAGAGTACTTCAATTAAAAGGATTTTTAAACATTTTTCTTTCTTGTCCATTGAGGGAGATTGGCTGTCTTTCACCTTCATCTTGGGCCTTTAGAGCCCTTGGACCACAAATATTGTTTTTAGTTCACCTGCTTTTCCAGGTTTTCATCTATGGAGATTGGAAACACCTGCCAAGTGCTTATTATCCTTGTACATAATTTGAAGAGGACCAAAAAGTAGGCTACCTACACTGTAAATACAGGGTATTGTATCTTAACAAAGTGAACACTGGTGGAGCATGTGCTTGTCCAACCGATAACAGATTGAAGCCCTCTCCTGTGGTTGATCCCTTGGTTATAGTATGTTTATTGAAAATGGTTGTAGCTTTAAATTTTTTGGAACTCGCGTCTAAGAAGCGTCTCTTTGGATCTACTCTGGATACCATTATCAAGGAAGCTACTGGTGGCAAGAGTACCCATCAGCTGAAGAAGCCCGGGAAACAGACTGCAAAGTATTTTCCTGTATCGGTTAAGCTACATCTGCTTTGTTTCTCCATGCTCACGCCATCCATATCCACTTCCACCTGAAAGGTCAAAGGTTAAGGGGCAAACCTTTTTCTGCATGAAGGTGCATCCCTACTTTCCAGAGGGTAAAATGGTGTCTATTAATCCTTGTGGATGCTTGAACTGCTTACATCTCAGACACCTGGGTGCTGGAGGTGATCTTCAAGGGCTATAAGCTGGAGTTTCACTTTGATTTCTCACCTCCAACCTTTCAGTGTCGCTCAAAAGATTAGCAGATCTCTATCAAAACCTCTGAAGTCTTCTGGATCAAGATGTCATTGCCCTAGGTCCTGTGGCAAAACATTTGTTGGGTTTTACCCCATCATGTTCACTGTCCCCAAACCCAAAGTGAGCATCTGCCATCTTGGATTTAAAAGCAGTGAATGTCTTCATTTGAGTTCATCCAGATCTGTCATTGCCTCCCTTGACTAGGGAGAATTTCTAGCTTTAGTAGAAATCGATAATGCGTACTTGCATGTCCCAATCTTGCCAGTGCATCTGCATTTTCTAACAAGATAGATGAACGAATTCCCCCCTAGATGTAGTTGAGGAAGCAGTCAAAGCAGGCTTTTTCGGACTATGTGACTTTGACCATCCAGACAATATGGTGGTTCGGATGGATCTTAAACCTTTAGACATCATTGCTGAAACCGATTTATCATTTGGAGTATCTTGGTTTAGTCCTGGACACAGTGCAGGTTAGAATGTTTGTTTATTTTCCTGGAAATATTCAGACTCTCCAATCTTACATTCATACTCTCCAGTCTAAGAGCCAATGTACTCTTCAAATTTGCATAGGAGTCTTGGGTCTGATTGTAGCCTCCTTTATAGGCAGCCTTGTTTTCCCAGTTTTAATTCAGACCTCCACATCAGTCTGTTATCATGGGATTCACATCCCTGGAATGACCGCTTTGACACAGAGGGCGGGTTATCGGCTTGGACAGAAATCTGTCTCTAAAATTGGGAAAGTCTTTCCTTCCTGTCTTTTGGAATATCCTCATAGCCTGTTGGCTGGGTATGAGTCCTGGGCACCTTGTTGGTGTTTGGGACTTGGTTGTTAGAGAAGTCTTGTCTTCTGATCAACATTCTGAAACTATGGGTGATATGGCTGTCTGCAACATTGGACTATCCTGATGGATGTACATCAAATCTAGATTCAGCGGGATAGCGTCACAGTGAAGACATACATCAGCCATCTTGCATCTACAAGAAAGGTAGCTTGAATCCTGTCCTGGGCAGAACTTTGTTTTGCAACCTTGTCCTCCCATGTTCATCCCAGGCATTGAAAACTGGTAGGCAGACTTCATCAGCTGGCAAAGTCTGGACCTGGGAGGAGTGGTCCTTTCACCCAGAGGTGTTCTCAGACCTGTGCCTGGGGGTCGGCACTGGACGTTCACCTGCTGGCTCAACGACTAACTAGACCGAATTGTCTCCAGGTCAATGACATCTCTTCCTAGCAAAATCAGTCGATTCTTTGATGACTTTGCAGGATCAAGATAGATATGATTCCAGTGGTGCTCATTTCTCTGGACTGGCCCAGGAGAATGTTGTACGTAAGACTCCTGGCGAACGCCTTTAGGGCTCTACCAGATTGTCCAGATTCTTTCTCAAGGACTGATTTAACATTCTGCTTTATTATCACTTGTTTGAAACAATGTCTGTTCTGAGAGGTTCTGAGAGGTTCTGAGTGACGGGGGCATCTCTGAATCTGTGTTTCCTACAATGTTAAAAACTATGAAGACTTAATTCCTGCAGGGTCTATTAATAGACATGGAAGTCATACTTCACATGGTATGCATATTGGAACTTCCATCCTAGCAGATTCTCCATGGGATGAATCCTCTCATTCTTACAGCTGGGCCTCCTAATAGTGCACTGGCTTATTTTTCATCTCCATCTCTGGGTGGCTCAAACAGAACATCATTTAAGTTTATGGTCTCACGGATCAGGTTCCACCCTTATCCTTTAAGGCACACTCCACTAGATCTGTGAGTGCTTTTGGTCTAGTCTTCCTGATAAATATTGCTGCCTCATCTGATGGCAGTTTTGGATGTTGGGTCCTTCAGGCAGCTCTTTGAGTTGCAGATAGTCCCCAGTTTTCTGTTTTCTTGGGCCTGTTAGCACTTGTGTAGTTTATTGCCCACCCCTCAACTGGACTGCTTTTGACGTTCCTAAGGTGAAAGATTTCATGTGTCTTTGGTGGATGTGAAAGAACTGGATTTTTGCAATCACTGTAAAACATATTTTTCTTTGAGTCCATTGAAGGACATAAATCCACCCCACCCTCTGTTACTGGTACTGCTTTGTTACTCTTGATACTGCTTTATTACAAAAGTGAGGCATGCTGGTAGTCTGAAGCATTATCCTGGGTCGGGCTATAGTTTTTTGGTTTCCAGTGCTCAGGCCTTCTGTAGGCGGCATTATAATTAAAAAAACTTCCTGTGCCCCTCAGTGGACTCCAAGAAAAGGATTTAATGGTGAGTACCAGTATCCTTTTTTAAATGGACTTGCATGTGTTAGACTTGGTATAACTTATGTTCATAAAAGGCAAGGAACTGAAAGCCAATCTTCTGTTTTTTCTGGGCATGCTGCCTCTGGGGTTGAAGTAAGGCTCCTCTGCATATGGGGGTTATAGGAGGGTGGAATTGTTCAGCACCTTCCTTGCTGATGCACGATTCTTAGTCATCTGCTGAAAGAATGATAAAAAAGGTGTTTGAAAAGTAGGTTAGGAAAAGGAAAAATATTTTTCATATGCTCCCAATTATAAAAAAAGATCAATCCTCATCCATGTTGCGGTACGCCTTTCAGTTTTTACAAAGTGTAATGGGCTATATAGACTGAATCTCCCATGTTCTGCACAATATATGGCCTTCTTATTTTTGCAGCTCGTTTGAAGTTCTTTTGCAGTTTTTAGTGTTATTCACTATGAGCCGATAAGCCTTCTGGAAACATTTTAGACATTATTAGGGCAAGGACATCAAAAGTCTAAAAAGATCTAATTGCAGAGCTGATGGGAAAGAAAAACAAGTCTAGTAAGATGCATTTACATGCCAACAGTTGAGTCTCATCAAAATTATGCAACAAAGTTGTGTCAAACACTGAAGTATAAAGATCTATACATGTTGTTGTTGTTTTTCATTTTCATTGTCGGCACATAATGAAGTGCATGGATGTTAGATTAAATATTGTTCTGCTGGTCTTTTCACAGATGGTGGTTCCTGTCCTCAAGTATGTTCGTGGCGAGCACTTGTCACAAGACCATTGGCTTGACCTCTTTAGACTTCTTGGACTTCCAAAGGGAACCACTTTGGAAAAGTTGCTGTTCGGAGATTTACTAAAAGTATCTGATATGATAATATCAAAAGCTTCAGAACTCAAAGTGAGTATAACATAAAGAGAATTTGGTGGTTGGGTCAGTGCTGAACTGCAACTTTACATCTGTGTTTAGCTTAAATTGGGACGGTTTGAAACACTGTCAGATTTGTACTTGTTACACTCAAATCTAACGAGAAGGATAAGTTTATGTACCATGTACCCCAGCAGGGTTTTCTTTGTGATACCAGCTGAGTACTGTTTTTAATTGGCTAGATCACCTGTAACCTAATGACACATGAGAGCAGTATATAGGTGATTGTGGGTGACTAGTTCCAATAGGTAATGACTAAGCGCTAACATTTGAGTATAACGCATCTACCCCTTTGTCCCCTGCTCCATCTGTCAACCACTGGTCATATGAAGCTTCAATAAAAGGATTTTTGGAAGTGCAGCCGTCCGGAATCATTTCCTTATGATATCCTTATTTAAGTGTGGTAATTGGGTTGCAGATATTAAACGCAGATACCTAGAGATACAAGCAAGTGTGCACACACGCATGTACAGTGCCCAGTTAGCTCTGAAACTCAGGGAGCTCTCCAACAGCTCCTGTGGTCCAGGGCTCGTATGTACCATCTTAGTGACCAAAGAAGCTGCCCATTTATAGTTGTGTGACAAAGAGCGGAAGGACATGAGGGCCCGGGGCTGAACTTGTGAACGCATGAGCTATGCAAGATTTGTATAAAAATAAAATCTCAAGTTTTGGGACTCCTGAGGCATTATACAAAGTGTTGGCATCTCTAAAATGACTATAGATTCAGTTTAAGAAATTTCTTAATTTATTGTAGTTACACAATTTGGAACTACAGTACCACACCTATGTGTAAGAAAGACAAAAAGTTACAAATAAGAGATCTATAGCAAACCTGTATGCATTGAGGGGAATATGACTAAGATCCTATGTTGATGGCATCAAATTCAGATTCTTCTGATATTATTTTTAATAATTTACAGGTGCATTTTACCTGCAGTTGGCCTTCTTCTGACCTGCATTTGACCCATTATAAGCAGCTTTTACATTCCCATAGACTTGTATGGGAATAGAAAACCCACCTGGTATCAACGCAGGTCCTAAACATGACTGTGTTTTTTCTCCTCTTTCTATTTTCTTATTTACATATTGTCACAATTTATTTTTAAAATTACTAGGATTTGAATAGCCGAGCCCAAGGAGAAATAACCATCCGAGAAGCCCTGCGAGAACTCGACATATGGGGGACTGGTGCAGTGTTTACATTAACAGATTATGAGGACAGCCATAAACATATGATAAAGCTGATTAAAGATTGGAAAGACATTGTCAATCAGGTGGGAGACAACCGCTGTCTTCTCCAATCTTTGAAAGACTCTCCCTACTACAAAAGTTTTGAGGATAAAGTGTCCATTTGGGAGAAGAAACTGGCAGAACTGGATGAGTATCTTCAAAATCTCAACCAGATCCAAAGGAAATGGGTCTACCTGGAGCCCATTTTTGGTCGTGGAGCCCTTCCCAGAGAAGAAGCTCGCTTCAACAGAGTTGACGAAGACTTTCGGTATATAGCTTTTTGCACAGTAGAATGTTACGCTGATCTAATCAAATCTAATCTACCTCTAAATATGCTTGGCTACATTTACTGACATCCATCTGTATTGGCTATTTCAATATCAACCTTGGCTTAAAATTCGAATCACTACAGTTTAGCCAGGCTACTCAAGACAAAACATATGTGACTGCTATATCATTCTATGCATGATTCATCAATATACACTCTTCTTTGAAAAATATATGTCCCTTCTCACTTCTGCATACGTTGTAGTCCTGATGAGAAACTGAATGTAATTATTCATTATGTAATACACATCTACCTCCCCTTTATATAACATTAAAGTTATAGCTACCCAAACCAATTTGTTTTCAAAATCAACACTGTCAAACATAATTCTTGATCTCATACACTTAAAAAACAAACAAAAAAAAAACAAAGCAAAAAAGGGACATCTCTTTTCCAATATTTAAAGCATTTCAGATAGCAGTTCAGTAAATTCTCTGTGCCTATTGTAGTCGTTATTTGTATCAGTCACTGAGATGGGGTTGACAAGAAAATATGACTCTGTATCCACATACAGTGCATGTGCCTTATATTTCCAAGCCAAGCTTAGAAACAAGGTTTACAAAGCATCAAGGCTGGATTCACAAAATTGAATTGCGGTAACTTGCAGCAATGCCCATTATGCGTGTTGGTGCACTGCTTTTCCATTCATTCTGAATGGTGACCCAACAGGCCTTTCACAATGCACTGGTGGTGTTGTGAACTCTGTTGCTAAAATTAGTGCATGTGTCTTTTTTTGATTATGCGTGTCGTAACACACATAAGCATGCCAAAAATATGTTTTCTCTTTCGTTCATAGACGGACACAGCCTCCATTGACCTTAGGGTTATGCTTCTTCCTACCAGGAGATTCTCCTGGTAGGAAGAAGCATAACCCTAAGGTCGATGAAGGCTGTGTCCGTCTATGAACTCAGAGAAATGGATTTTACGGTGAGTACAAAAATCCTTTTTTCTCCTTCGTTCATAGACGGACACAGCCTTCATTGACCTTAGGGTTATGCTTCTTCCTACCAGGAGAATCTCCTGGTAGGAAGAAGCATAACCCTAAGGTCAATGGAGGCTGTGTCCGTCTATGAACTCAGAGAAATGGATTTTACGGTGAGTACAAAAATCCTTTTATTGGGCCCTTAAGGAAAAGTGCACTTTCAGACAAAGTGAACTTATCCCTTTTGCCCATCCGCTTATACATATTTACTGAGAAGTCAGAGACTTCACTGGTTTTATATCCAGCCTGCAGATCCTCAGCATTCTGGCTGCACCTTCACAAGAACTTCCCAAATGGTTCTAGAGGGCCATGTTCTGAGAATCTCCATCTTCAAGAGACAGCCCTATAGAACCACATAGGAAGGCTAGAGCACTAAAGATGTCTTGATACATATTCATCCAGGTAGGGTGGTCTAGTTTAGTGCAGTGAAGGGAGCAAAAAAGGGGTAAAGCCTCATACACACGGCCGGTTTTCCCGGCAGGAAAACTGCCAGGAGAGCATTTGGCCGGGAATCCCGGCCGTGTGTATGCTCCCTAGCAGTCAGGAAAACAGCTGGGAATCCCGACGGGAAAATAGAGAACCCAGCTCTCTATTTTCTCATCTGGATTCCCGGCAGAGTGTTCCCTGCTGAGAAAACCGGTCGTCGTCTGTATGCTTACCTGCCTTGTAACGAAACTGCGCATGCTCAATAAGACTTTGATGCATGCGCGGTAGCATACAAGGTTAGTGTGGGGTGTAGCAAGATGACGGCGACAGCATCGATTGTGACGAGCACCGGCTCTTCGTAGTCGATGACGTCACCGCCGTTCTTTTGAATGGCTGTCTATATGCACGGCTTGGAATGGCAAGCTTGCCAGTAATCCCGTCAGAAAAAACAACGTTTTTTTTCTGACGGGATTCCCGGCCGTGTGTACAGGGCTTGAGTGCCTTTTGTTTAAAGAGTAACTCCATTTTTGTTGAGAAAAAACATTCCCCTCTTGGTGATATATTTACATTGCAAGGATTAAAAACAATGTTGCTGCATATTCCTACCTTTTTGTTATTCTGTAGAAATCTCTGTGTGTTTGTCTGTGACCATGTGGCAAGTGAATCTAATGGGAGTGGTTTTTAAAATGATCAATAAGCTGCTGCATGTGCAGGACTATAATGAGGAAAGTTGCTAGGATTCCATCCCTTTTAGATGTGATTTCCTATTGGGAGTATCTCACCAAAAATTATATTTTTGTTGCAGGGGATGCCTGAAATCTGACTTGTATCTTATTGTAGACTTCTGGTAAAACCAGGGAGCAAATCGCACAAGCAGCAAATTATGTTTCTGGGGTGGGGGGGTACAAAACAATCTCCAGGTAGCCATATTGCATTGCATTTTACAGAAAATTACAGATGCAGATTTAAAAGAAAAGGTCATTTTTAATAACATTTTATCCAAATATGATATACACAATTGTATATGATATATATATATATATATATATATATATATAATATATATATATATATATATATATATTTTATTTGATAGTCCCCCCCATCCCCCCCTCACTAACGTGTAGTTACCCTTTAAGTGCACTTATCCCTACCTTACTGATGGGGTTATTTACTTTAGGCAGCTGACTTATATATTTAAATAGAAAAAAAGGGTTACAAATAGGCCATTTGACTGTCATACATATATATATTATTAATACAAAACGGTGACTTTATTGGATCTTTGATTTTATAAGTGCTATGTATGCCACTTATAAGATATTTTATTTCACATTTTGTTGGCATTAGCTGTTTTTTTTAGTCTTGAGGGTTTTCCTATAATAAACAAGAATAATATGTGCTGTCATTTATGTGATATGAAGGAAGAAAGCCTTCCCTCCTTGTTTAATATTAGTAAACTATTCATAGTGACACTTGAGATTTATGTGTCCCCACAGAGCTTGTTATGCCTGATCATACTGCCACTTCTTGCTCTCTATAACTCAAGATAAAGATATTTCGATGTGACTTTCAAATAAGCCATTATACATGAATTCTATATAGAGTATGCTGTATATTTTATGTGTAGATTAGCATTGCTGCATTTTGATGTGCTGCCAGCTTATTGCTGGTTTTCATGTGAAACTCTCATCACAGTGGTATGCATACACAAAAGTTGGCTATAGATAAATATGTTTTTTTTTTTGTTTAGCCAGCGGGTTGAACTAAAAAAAAAAATGAACAGATCCCTCAAGGTAGATGGAGGAATCCCTCAGGTCGGTGTTCCGTCAGAATCTGCGACCCGTCTGATTAGGTAACGGAAGTGACGTTCCGTAAGCTGCGCATTCGTTCCGCGGCTACCAGGTTTGCTAATCGGACAGAACACCTGCGGTCAGAAGAAACGGCAGCGGACATCTTGCTACACCCAGCTAAGTCTTGAATTTCACAGTAATTTTTGTAATAAAGTGAGCGTATATAAATAAATATTGTTTGTTGACATCTGTGATGCTGTTTGGATGTTATATTTTGAAAGTAGCTGGACGTCAGCAGAAGGAAGGTGGTGGAGGCCATGTTGGTACATCCCACACTGCTCCACGCTAAACCTTTAGGCTTTTAAAATAAAACATCCAAACAGCATCACAGATGTCAATATACTATATTTATATACGCTCACTTTATTGCTAAAATTACTGTGAAATTCTAAAGTATTTCCATATTCTGAACAAGCATTCAAAGTACTTTAACCACTTCCCGACGGCCGTACGACTTTATACGGCCGCAGGGTGGTTCTAATTCTCTGAGCCGCCGTGTTTTTACGGCCTCCGCTCCTCCTGGCCACTGGGGGGCGCGCGTGCCCGCCGCATCACTGAGATGCCGATGCGCGTGCCTGGCGGCCGCGATGCCCGTCAGGCTCCCGCGATCGGCGGTTACAGAGAGGACATGGATCTGTGTGTGTAAACACACAGATCCACATCCTGTCAGGGAGAGAGGAGACCGATCTGTGTCTCTTGTACATAGGGACACAGATCGGTCACCTCCCCCAGTCAGTCCCCTTCCCCCACAGTTAGTAACACTCACTAAGGTACACATTTAACCCCTCCCTCACCCCCTAGTGTTAACCCCTTCAATGCCAGTCACATTTATACAGTAATTAGTGCATATTTATAGCACTGATCGCAGTATAAATGTGAATGGTGCCAAAAATGTGTCAAAAGTATCCGATGTATCCGCCATAATGTCGCTGTACCGATAAAAATCGCAGATCGCCGCCATTACTAGTAAAAAAAAATAATAATAAAAAAAATAATAATAATTCTGTCCCCTATTTTGTAGGCGCTAAAACTTTTGCGCAAACCAGTCGCTTATTGCGAGACTGAGGAAAAAAAATGTAAAAAAAAATTGAGCTATTTATTATAGCAACAAGTAAAAAATATTTTTTTTTTCAAAATTGTCGCTCTATTTTTGTTTATAGCGCAAAAAATAAAAACCGCAAAGGTGATCAAATACCACCAAAAGAAAACTCTATTTGTGGGAAAAAAAGGACGTCAATTTTGTTTGGGAGCCACGTCGCACGACCGCGCAATTGTCCGTTAAAGCGACGCAGTGCCGAATCGCAAAATGTCCTCTGGTCAGGAAGGGGGTATATGTGCCCAGTAAGCAAGTGGTTAAAATAAGTCCTTGTTCCCCTGTGTAGCTATAGGCATTATAGAAAAGTTTGTCCTCAAAATTCTCAACAGAGGCTCTGAAATTGCAGCTCTCCTCTTCACTTTATATGGAAGCAGAATCTTTATGTAACTCAACACCGGGTGTTTGTAAGCTGTAGATATACTGTATTATTTTGTCACAACATTTTACATTATGTTTTATTTTTATAAACAGGTCTATAATGTCAGATATAAAAAGAGACAACAGAGTGACAATGTTGACCTCACGGGTTGGAATAAGAAACTCTTTGATAACTATCCTGGATCAGCTTCAGAGATGCCAGAAATCCTTGAATGAGTTTTTGGAGGTATAACGTGCCTGTGTTTTGCCCACATACAGTGTCATATTATCCCAGAACATGCTCTCATTACTATGCGCCCCTTGTTTTACCTTAACAGGAAAAGCGTTCAGCCTTCCCCCGGTTTTATTTTATCGGAGATGATGATCTGCTCGAGATACTGGGCCAGTCCACAAACCCCACAGTGATCCAGTCACACCTCAAGAAACTTTTTGCCGGTAAAGTTAATCATGTATATTATTCCGATTGATAGTAACGGATTTGTTTTAAAAAAAATCTTATTGGTCATTGGGGGATACAGCCAACCTCAGGTTATATGTGCTGGTGGCTATGAAGGTCTGGACCATGGGTGTGCCAGGTGTGCCTGGACACACTCTAAGCCCACACTAATGTTCTGTGAGGATTCCCTCTACAGCCCAGGCTTACCCCTGTGTTGCACCCCCCCACCGAAGTGCTTCTGGCTTCCCTCCTGTCCCCCCGGCTGCTGCGGGAGATGTTTCAGGATGAAGAGTGGGGAAAGGGGTTAATCAATATGTCATTTATCAGCCCCTTCCCTTTCTAAATGAACACAGTGAACACACTCACTCATGGTGTTCAATCATAACTGAAGTATAGTAAACAGTTTATTATGCTTCAGTTTGTGAATGAACAGGAAGCTGCTCAGCACAGAGAACTTCCTATTCATTCACTGTCCAATGCAGCTGAGGCTGCAGAGAAAGTCATGTGTATTTGAGCTTTGGGGTGCACACCCCAATTGCTTATATATCCATGAGTAACAGAATAGTAACATTTCACTTTTAGCTCCCATAAACCGTTAAAAGCTTTCATTGACATAGAACTACTTTTATTTAAGAATTTTACATGTTAAACCAGATTTGTTTCATGAAGCCCAGAATGGTTTCATTACCGAAGCCTGGCTTAAAATCCAGTTAGAATGCAGTAAAATGGCAAAATAGACCAAAGTGTCCTTCATAAATATACAATGAAGTGCACCATTGCCTTACAACAAAGATTAAAATAAATAAATAAATGCAAAGTGATTGTAAAGTCAATTATTTTTTTTTTTTAAATCACAAACATGTTATACTTGCCTGCTCTGTGTAATGGTTTTGCAGCCCAAATCCTCCTCTTCTGGCATCCCTCGCTGGCACTCCTGGCACCTCCCTTACTGAGTGACCCTATAGCAAGCTGCTTGCTATGAGGGCACTTGTGCATGCTTGCTTCTGAGCCACACTCTGTGTGTCCATAACACAAACACATTAGAGCACGGCCCAGCCTCCTGCTCCGTTACTGGCTTGTATCTGAGCCAATGAGGAGGGAGAAAGCAGAGAGAGCCTCGGCTGTCGTGGACTTTGTTGGATCAAGATCGGGTTTGGGTATCTATTTAAGAAGGGCTGCGGGGGGGGGGGGGGGTGCTACATGCAATTTTTTTTTTTAAAAAATTACCGTAAATTACAGTAAGGTAAAAAACTTTCTGCCTTTACAACCACTTTTAATAAGTGCCATTCATATAATTCCATTTTGCTTCCTAAACTTTTAAACACATTTCATATAACTGGTTCAGGCTTGTTGACACAAGTTAAATATGGGTTGTTAAGTGTATAATACATGATTCTGTAATTTTAGGCAGTATTAGGCCCCGTACTCACGACCAAACATGTCTGCTGAAACTGGTCCGCAGGCCAGTTTCAGCAGACATGTTTGGTCGTGTGTGGGCGCGAGCGGGCCGAATTCCAGCAAACATTTGCCCGCCGGCCTTTTCCCAGCAGACAAATATTCCTGGACTTGTTTTAAAACAGTCCGCTGGAATTCAGCCCGCTCGGACATGTACGGTCGTCAGTACAGACCTACCGTACATGTCCAGGCGCCCGCCGTCCCTCGCATGCGTCGAATGACTTCGACGCATGCGTGGAAGCATTTTAAAGGCGGGCCGCCCACGTCGCCGCGTCATTGTCGCGGCGACACCGCGTCATCGACGCGGCGACACCGCGGACACACCCTGCGTATTGTTTACGCGCGGACTTCTGTACGATGGTGTGTACAACCATCGTACAGAAGCCCTCTGGCAGACATGTATGGTGAAAACGGTCCGACGGACCGCTTTCACCATACATGTTTGGTCGTGAGTACCCGGCCTTAGTGTTGAAAATCTGTGAATATGGTCATGCAGTTGACCCTTAAAGTGGTTGTAAACCCTCACATATACCCAGTGAAGAGACTGTCCTCAGGTGATACACAGAGATGAAACAAATCCTCCTACATAATCGGAACCTGTTTATCTGCAGCAAACTCTTCTCTACATCTGTTCAAAGTCTAGAATTTATAAAGCTTGTCTGGGCTGTCAGAAAACAGGGAGCAGAGAGCTGAAATTAAAGACTGCAGAGCTCAGTGAGGAGAGGTCTGAAAGCTGATTGGAGGGAAGGGACACCCCTCCCCCTTTCACACAGTTCTCAGGAACAGAACTGAAGCTGTCAATCACAGACGGTGTTCTGCAGCTCCCTCCCCTGTCACCTTTTTTCTCTTGGTGTCAGAAAAACTTGTCAGAATTGGCTCATGCAGCTTGCAGAGGAATGAAGCAACAGACAGAAATGACAATTGGTGCTCATGATTGAGACAAGTACACAATATAGAGGGATATTCTTTATTCATATTTTGTGTCTGAGGTTTACAACCACTTTAGGTTTTCAGATCCATTCCATATCCCTATCCTAAGTTGCTGGGATATAAATATGGGATCTGCCATTTCTTGCTTGGTTTTCAAGGTTCAGATTATCTTCATCCTTGCTTCACTATTAGTTACTCACTGACCTGGAAACATGTGTCTATAAGTGAGGTTAACGCTCCTATTTTTGCACGCTTTCCTGGGTCAGTGTCTTTGTTAGTAAAGCAAGGGTGAGGATTACCTTGAAAAATATGCCCATACAGCTGACATGACCCCTTTTAAATGGGTTATAAACCTTAAATACCTTCTATGTTATTTATTTTGCTACTAAATATTTTATTTTTCATATTTTCCACACAGGAGTGAATAGTGTTGATTTTGATGCTGACTTCAAGCACATAGTTACCATGAAATCGCTGGAGGGTGAGGTGGTTCCATTACAAAACAAGGTTCTGGTCACTACGGATGTTGAGGTGAGATATAAAAATATAGATACCCCCAAAGAGTATTAATGATACAACTTAATGTATCAGACCTGGTGGAAGGAGAATGACTGTGTTGCCCTAAGCTAAAAGCCAGATCTCATGTGTCTTTTTTCCAAATGATAATATGAAAGCTTTAAGCTTTTAGAGAAGTTCCACCCATTTTTGTGTTTATTAAAAGTCAGCAGCTACAAAAAGTGTATCTTTTGACTTTTAATAAACGCACACTCACCTGTCCCACGGTCCAGCGATGCGGCCGCCCGAAGCCTCGCTTCTCTCCCTCTCCTTTCTGCGGTGCCGGCATTGCAAGCATGGCCCCCCGGCTGTGACAGCATGTAACTTCACAGCCGGGTGCACACTGCACTTGTGCGAGTCACGGTGCACGTCCTGAATGGCTGGGCAATTTTCCGGGACCTGTGACGTGTCCCAAAAGATTGCAGGTAGGGAGGGGGGAGAGGAGAACTACCGCTCCTGGCACCAAGGTGCTCCGAACGGAAGTGGGAGCAGGTACCTGTCAAAACTAGTTAATTTCTAAATCATAATGATAACAAAAATCACCCAAATGACCCTGATCAAATGTTTACATACCCTGGAATGTTTGGCCTTTGTACAGACACAGAAGGTGGCACACACCAGTTAAAATTGCAATTAAAGTTTAAAGGTTAATTTCTCACATTTGTGCATTTTTGAATCACAATTTGTGTCTGTGTATAAATGGTCAAGGAGTTTGTTAGCCCTCACATAGATGCACTAAGCAGGTTAGACACTGAGCCATGAGGAGGTAGAAAAGAACAGTCAAAATACCTGCGTAACAAGGTAATGGAACTTTATAGAGATGAAGAAGGATATAAAAAAAATTACCCAAAGCCTGGAATTTGCCAGTCAGTACTGTTTAATTTCTTAAGAAGTTGAAAATTCAGGGCTCTTATGATACCAAGCCAAGGTCAGGTAGACCAAGAAAGATTGCAGCCACAATTGGCGGAAGAATTGCCCAGGATACAAAGAAAAACCCACAGGTAACCGCAAGAGAAATACAGGCTGCTCCCCAAAAAGATGGTGTGGTTGTCTTTAAGGAGCACAATTCAACGATACTTGAACAAAAAAGGGCTGCATGGTTGAGCTGCCAGAAGGAAGCCTTTACTGCGCCGATGCCACAAAAAAGCCCAATGAGGCATGTCAAGGTGTTGGGCATATTGTAACCAGGCTTTTTTGTGGAACTTGTGCAGTAAAGGCTTTTTTCTGGCAACTTGACCATGCATCTCTTTTTTGTTGAAGTATCATCGTATTGTGCTCCTTAAAAAACAACCACACCATCTTTTTCCAGAGCAGCCTGTATTTCTGCCTGTATCCCGAACAGTTCCTGTGACAGTTGTTTCTGAAATCTTTCTTGATCTACCTGACCTTGGCTTGGTATGAAGAGATCCCAAAATTTTCCACTTCTTATTAAATGATTGAACAGTACTGACTGGCATATTCAAGGCTTTGGATATCTTTTTGTATCCTTTTCCATCTTTGTCCAAGTTTCATTACCTTGTTACGCAGGTCTTTTGCCTGTTTTTTTCTGCTCCCCATGGCTTAGTATCTAGCCTGCTTGGTGCATCCATGTGAGAGCTAACAAACTCCTTGACTATTTATACACAGCCACTAATTGGGAATAAAAAAGCCACAAATGTGGGAAATTAACCTTTAATAGCCATTTTAACCTGTGTGTGCCTCCTTCTGTGTCTGTACCATGGCCAAACATTGCAGGGTATGTAAACATTTTATCAGGGCCATTTGGGTGATTTCTGATAAATGGCTTCACGTGATCACTATCCTTGAATAAAATATTTTTTTTTTGGCACGATCAGTTATATTTTCAATATAACGTATTTATCGGCGTATATCGCTCACTTTTTTCCCCTTAAAATAAGGGGAAAATCGTGGGTGCGCGATATACGCCGATACCCGCGCTCAGTTTGAATGCCTGCGCCGACATATACAGAGTGGAGTACACTCGGCTACATTCGGCCAGGCTTGGCTTCGCTCGTGCTCACGCATAAACGTCACAGAGCGTGAGCACGAGCGAAGCCGAGCCTGGCCGAATGTAGCCGAGTGTACCCCACTTGGTATATGTCGGCGCAGGCATTCAAACTGAGCGCGGAAATCGGCGATTCGATGGGGAGATAGCGTGGGAGAAGCTGGGAGGACACCACCGAAGCCACAGACGGAAGCCAGAACCGACGAGGCCGCCGATGGACGCCGCGCAAGACACCAAAACTGTAAGTACTAAAACATTTTTTTACAGGAATTGCGGGTCCACATTAGGGGTGCGCGCTATACGCCGGAGCTCGGAATACCCCGATAAATACGGTAAACGCCCAAATTTTTAATTTCCACCTGGGTATGCAAACTTTTGAGCACAACTGTGTATTCGATCAGACCCTATCTATTGACACCCTAAAGCTGGGTACACACTATAAGAAAATCGTAAGGACACTCCATATTCCGAACGATTGTTTGGTTTTCTTTTAGTGTGAACACTAGTTTCAATAGCTGATTCTGACTGTTCAGATGAAAATTTTAGTTAACAGAACTAATGGTTTTCATTTAATATATTCTGTTTTCGTACAAAAAAAATTGAACGAGAAACTCTTTGCATGATTTGAAACCAATTACGATCGAGAAGAACATGCAACAAAAATACATTTTTGTAAACATGAAAGAATAATCGTATAATAATAAAGAGCTATTCAAAAGACATTTAAGGCTGCATTCACACCTAATCGCGGCGTTTTGTCCCACGAATTGCGGCGACAAATTGCGGCGTTTTGTACCGCGATTTGCGGCGACAAAACGCCGGGATTTTAACCCCCATTAACCCCCAGGTCCACATCTCCTATGCCGAACGCCGAAGCCGCATGAAAAAACGCGTCCGGGACTTGTTTTGAGCTTCAGGCGTTCGGCGTTCGGCGTGGAGATGTGAACCATCTCCATAGAGGGCAATGGTATTTCTCCTCTCCAGCGTGTCGGGCGTAAATACGCCTAGGTGTGAATAAAGCCTTAGTGATTGAAAAGGAGTATAAAGCTCAGATAAATAACATAATTATAAGTGAAAGTTTATGGTATATATTCAGTTCTGAGCTTATCTACCAGTACGAAAGATCCGTTGACAATAAAGAGCGACCGAACAATCCACAACACTCCATTGTATGGCGCAAAAAGATGTGGCTACAAGGGTCACATGTACATTACATCACTTCCTAATCTAGGCTACAACGTACCTATGTAAAGGCAAATGATGCCTTTTGTCATTCAAGATTTTTTTTTCCCATTAGTACCATTCTTTGATTCATCGTGTTTTGAACAATAGAGGGAAAATGGACAAGTGCTCGTCCAGTTTTCTTATAGTGTGTACCCGGCTTTAGTCCACCCATGAGCACAGAGTTGAGTTATCTTGCTTTAGATTATGAAAAAATGGAGACTCCAGTCTCTCTTGTGGTGATTGAGGCAAGTGTTGCTGGTTATTCAAATGTTCAGGTTTTTCTGTCATAGTAAAGCCTCGTACACACGATCCAACTTTATGGCCGTAATTGTCTGACAGACGTGTTGTGTCGGATAATCCGATCATGTGTATGCTACATCAGACAATTATTGGCTGAATTAACGACAACAAAAGTTGGCTGTTCATGCTCACCAACTGTTGGGCAATTAATCTGTTACGTCGGTTTATCCGATCGTGTGTACGCAAGTCCATCCAACTAAAATCCAAAGTACAAACGCACATTCTCCGAACCAATGCAAAACATCAGACAACAATAGCAGAAGTTGCCCAAAGGGTGGCGGTAAAGAGCTGAAAAAACATGTGATTTGGTGAATGTTGGCTGAAAATGTTGTGCCGTGTGTATGCAGAACAAGTTCACGGCCAACGCCCTTCAGACCAAAATCCATGGAAAAGTCAGATCGTGTGTATGAGGCTTTAGAAAGAAGCCAGTGCTGATATCCAGGTGACCACACAACCATTTTCCTGGAGGTTTCAGAGGGCAGCCCCATAGTATTGATAAGCTGACAGCAGTGCTTGTGTCTCATAGGTCTGGCTTAGTAGTTTGGCCTCCCAGATGAAGTCCACCTTACAGACATTACTGGTGGAATGCGTAGCATCAGGCAAGAAGTCTCAGGGTACCATAGACCCCCTTCGCTTTCCTTCTCAGGTAAGTGTCCTTGGAGTTCCCATTGTTTCCTGATTTTATTGTTTTGTGATTTTAATGACGACCTTTTTTACTTAACATGTAAAAACATTTATATATTTTTTGGCACATGTAAACGTAAAAGAATAATAAGTTGCGCTAAAAAATATAAAATGAATAAATAATCATATTGAGTGAAAATAATAACAATACGTGATATAAAGGATGTGCTCCTAGAGATAAATACTCCTATGAGCATAGACACACACTAAAAAAGTATAAAGGTAAGTGAATACAAATAAGTGACATTAATTGAATATAATGTATGGGAAGGGTCCAAATTAGGACAGCAATTCCCCCCCCCCATGTAAACGTAACCCATTCAAACCTGGGCCAGTTCTGAAATTCGATCTGGATCATGGCTGCAACTGCCATGACCGACATATTAGCACCACTTCCAAGGACATAAATATACGACAGTCAGGAAGTGGTAAAGCTAAACTCTGGCCACAAAAACTTGATTTCTCTTTCGTTCATAGACGGACACAGCCTTCATTGACCTTAGGGTTATGCTTCTTCCTACCAGGAGATTTAGGCAGAATTCTACAGCACTTAAGGTGTTAAAAACTTTCCTTCATGCTGCTCCTCCCAGGGGGCGTGGCTCCCCCAGGCATAACCCACACCCTGCTTTAGCAGCCTCAGTTTTGTTTTCTGCCTAACGACAGGAGGTCAAGGCCATCTCTGGAGTTCCTGGACTCTGGAGGTTTTTTCTGGCGATTTTTCTCGCTTTTTTTTATTATTTTGTTCCTGCATTTTTGAATCCTGCGATTCTTCTATCAACAGCCGACTGGGTGACAGGCTGGGTCCTCGACTCTTGTAGTCCCCCCATGTTCGGCCTTCGAGCGTGTGCCGGCCCTCAGCTCAGCTTTGGGACGTCCACGACAGGCCCCATTGCTCCAGGGGCGGCCGGGGAACTTTGGTTCTAGGGCACACATATGACCGGTCTCTATGGCTTTGTCACAGTGTGTCTGGCCGACAGCCATGCCGTTTACGGACGTTGGTTCTGTCTGGGATACCTCCAGCCGGGTAGTCGCAGGACAGGTAAGTAGTGGCCCCTTACTCAGGTAAGTGGTCTGGCTGGTGGTTTCTCTGGGGAGGTCGACTGAGGGTCCGCCCTGCTTTCCTCTCTCCCCTTCCTCTCCCTCCTTCCCCTGACTGGGTAGTGGCTGTGAAGGGGGGCCTCCTGGGTTTTCTTTGTTACCACCGGGGCCCGTGTGTTGTTAGGGGGACTGTGTTGTTACTCTGGGGGGTGCTGCTGTGTGCTGCTGTGTTCTATGAGGTAATTTTTACCTCAGACAGCGGCCGTCTTGGAAATCTCCTTGGTAACGCTGTGATTCTTTTCTGAGGTAACAGACAAAGCAGTCAGGGCTGCTGTGTTCTATGAGGTAATTTTGAGGTAATTTTGAGGTAAATTTTGAGGTAAATTTTGAGGTAAATTTTGAGGTAAAATTGAGGATGTGGCAGAGACACCTCCGTGTCAGTACCAGCAGACTACCACGCATCGCTGAAGTGTTTCCTTGTGTTCCTTATTTGGACTATATGTTATACAAGGAATGGGATGCACCGCAAAAAGTTTGTCAAAAAACTTTGCAACCCGTTACCCCCTTGAGGGGGGCTTTAAAAAAAAAAAAAAAAAAAAAAAGTAGGTCTCTCCTCCGCCAGTGGACCCCCCTGTGTCCAGACTGCGCAAGGCCACCACATTGCCTGTGGAAGGGGCTCCTGCATTTCAGGATCCCGCTGATAGGGGAGTGGAGGCCGTGGCCCGCTCCCTATTCACGGTGGTGGGTTCGGCGGTGAGGCCGGCTCTGGCCGGGGCCCTGGCAGGCCCCGACTAAAAGGGCGAAGCTCCTGCTGCAGGAGCTGGAAGAAGGACCTCTAAGGTGGCCTTGGTGATCACCGTTAAGGGTGAACGGTCCTTTTGGGTCTTCCCTGACTGGCATCATTGAGGATGCCACAGGTGGTAAGCGCATGCTGTTCCCACGGTTTGGGAAGGGCTAGGGACCTCGCCCTGTGCAAGGACCCTCCTTGCCTACCTCCGAGCGTTTTTTCGCTCGCCCTGTGCGGTGGGGGTAGGTCTACATGGTGCTTGAATCCCCGCTGCGGGGTAGCAGCGCACCGGATACCGCATGCCTAACAAGTCTGCGGACATACCTGCTTCCGCCTGAAGGTCTGCTCCCGCCCGTGTCTCGGGTGGGAGACTGGCTTCGCATTGCGAAGTGTTTTCCTTGGGGTACAAGATTGAGTTTCTCTCTTGTCTGCCAAACAGGTTTTTTCCCTCCGGCTTCTGGCCTCCTCCGGTTCGCCGGTTGACTCCGTCAGGGGCTGTCCAGGATCTTCTGGTCAGGGGAGTGATTGTGCCAGTTCCCTCGTTGGAACGGTCTCGGGGTTTTACTCCATTCTGTTTGTGTCCCCATGGAGGATGGGGCCCGGTCGATCCTGGGCCTCAAGTCCCTCGTTTTGTTTTGTCAGGTTTTTCTGGCATCCTTGGATGTCATGAACGTGTACCTGCATATCCTCAAACCACCAGAGATTCTGTGCTTTGCGGTCGGGGGGGACCATTTTCAATGGTGTCCTTCCCATTCGGCGGGTTTTCGCCAAGGTGCTCGTACCGATACTGGCCCGGCTGTGACAGCGGGGGTTTGTTATCATGGGATGTCTGGACGACATTCTCCTACGAGCTTCTTCGAGCTCTGCATTGGTGGAGCCGTGTCTATCACGTGTCAGGCTCTCCGAGTGTTCGGCTGGTTTCTGGATTGTCCTGAAATCAGGGTTGATTCCGTCTCAGGGATACCTGAGACTGGTCCTGGATTCCTCCGGGGCGGGAGTGTTTTTCTCCTAGCGGAAAAACTTCAGACTCTGCTATCTGCTGTGCAGCAGTTGCCGACCCAGAAGCGGTCATCTCTGCGATTCTGCAGGAAGGTTCTGGGTCAGTTGGTAGCCTCTTTCGAGGCGGTTCCGTATGCCCAATTCCACGCCAGGGTACTACGGAGGGAACTGCTGTCACGATGGGACTAGCTTCCGTCATCTCTGGATTACCAGATTCAGTTGAGTCATCTGATCATGTCTCCCCTGGTATGGTGGCTGGCGTTTCCGGTGCTTCGGGCCGGAAAGTCATTTTTCTGCAGGCCACTGGACAGTGGTCACGACGGATGCCAGCCTCTCTGGTTGGGGAGGGGCGCTTGGGGCACCCAGTCAGCCCAGGGGCACTGGACTCAGGTGGAGTCCTGCCTACTGATCAACGTTCTGGAGCTCCGAGCAATCAAGCTTTGCCTTACCAGGTGGTCCCTGGATCTACAGGGCCGACCGGTCAGGATCCTGTCCGATAACACCACGTCCGTGGCGTAGGTTGATCATCAGGGAGGCACACGGAGTTCTGTTGCAGCGACGGGGGTCGCGCGCATCCTTTCGGTGGGCCGAAGGGTCCGTTCCGGCTCTATCGGCCGGGTACATTCCGGGAATACGGAATTGGCTAGCCGACTACCTAAGTCGCACTGCACTGGGCCAAGGAGAGTGGTCTCTCCACCCGCAGGTGTTTCGGGGTCTGTGCCGAAAGTGGGGCACTCCGGACGTGGACCTTCTAGCGTCCCGTCTCTATATCGGTAGGTGCCACGGTTCGTGGCCAGGTTTAAGGACCCGTGGGCGGACGCGTCAGGCGCGTTGGTGGCTCCTTGGGGTCGCTGTCGCCTACTTTACACCTTCCCTCCTCGGAAGCTTCTTCCTCGCCTGCTGCGCAGAGTAGAAGCTGTAAGGATTCTATCGGTCCTGATTGCCCCAGATTGGCCGCGTCGCTTCTGGTACGCGGACCAGGTGCGTCTGCTGGCAGACGCCCCCTAGCGTCTTCCCCTGGGAATTGATTTTCTGTTACAGGGTCCAATCTTCCACCATGTTTCACAGCCACCGGCCTTAGCGGCGTGGCTGTTGAGAGCCAGGGGCTTAAGGACCGAGGCCTATTGGGCTCGGTGGTCTCTACCGTGCTGCCTGCACGGAGGTCTACCTCACGTAGGTTTTTTCCTCATACATGGAAGGCCTACTTCTCTGTGTGTGGGGAGATGAACTGGCACTCTCGTACATGCGTTGTGTACAGCATTCTGCTGTCTTTGCAGCAGGGAGTGGTTCAGGCTCTCGCCTTACGTACGGTTAGGAGCCAGATTTCTGCTCTGGCTGTTTTTTACTTGCAGCGACCCTTGGCATAGCACTCCTGGGTGCGTGCGTTGGGTCAGGGGGTCTGGCAGGTGGCCCCTCCGGTGCGCCCTCCATTACCCCCATGGGACTTGAATTTAGTCCTTTCAGTGCTTCGGGATGCTCCCTTTGAGGACATTCGGGAGGTTTTTTGTTTTATTGTCACAAAAGGTGATTTTATTTCTGGTAGCAATTACCTCGATCAGACGGGTGTCTGTCTGTTCTGGTGGCCTTGTCTTGCAAGGCTCCCTGCTTGGTCATCCGTAAGGATGAGGTGGTGCTGCGGCCGCAGCCGTTTTTCTCCCTAAGGTCGTTTCGGCTTTTCACTTGGATGTGGACATTGTTCTTCCATCCTTGTGTCCTCAGCCGAAGAACCCGAAGGAGGCCACTTTACATTCTTTGGATGTGGTTCGGGCCCTTCGAGTTTACTTGTCGGCGACAGCTCCGTTCCGGATGTCGGACTCGCTGTTCGTGTCTGTGTCCGGTCCCAGTAAGGGCCTGGCAGTTTCGTCGGCCACCATTTCCAGGTGGATCCGACAGATTGTGCTTCAGGCCTATGCCCTGAAGGGCGGGCGCCCCCCTTTCGGGTCATGGCGCATTCGACCAGGGCGATCGGGGCCTCTTGGGCTTTCCGACACCAAGCCTCTGTGTTACTGGTGTGTAAGGCTGCGACCTGGTCGTCGGTCCACGCTTTTTCAAAGTTTTATATGGTGGATGTGAGTGCATCTTCGGATGCCTCCATTGGCCGCAGGGTGTTACAGGTGGCAGTTTAAGGTTGGAGTTCCTCCGTTGAGTAACTCCGGTTTTTGTTTGGGGTGTAACCTGTTTTTGCTGTGTTATTTTTCCCACCCCTCGAATTTTTTTGACACTGCTTGGGGACGTCCCTAAGGTCAATGAAGGCTGTGTCCGTCTATGAACGAAAGAGAAAGAAGGATTTTTGTACTCACCGTAAAATCCATTTCTCTGAGTTCATAGACGGACACAGCACCCACCCCTCCTTTGTTTGTACTGCTTGTTACGAACTGAGGCTGCTAAAGCAGGGTGTGGGTTATGCCTGGGGGAGCCACGCCCCCTGGGAGGAGCAGCATGAAGGAAAGTTTTTAACACCTTAAGTGCTGTAGAATTCTGCCTAAATCTCCTGGTAGGAAGAAGCATAACCCTAAGGTCAATGAAGGCTGTGTCCGTCTATGAACTCAGAGAAATGGATTTTACGGTGAGTACAAAAATCCTTCTTTTACATATATTTCTTAATGGGCACAAAGAATATAAATCAATGCACACCCAGCTATTACCTTGTAAAGTAGTGGTTAAATCATCACTGTGCTGTAAGTAGTCTGTGCAGAGAGCAGAGCTGTGGAAGGGCACAGTAGCTTCCACTCACTGTGGGCTGCCTGCAGAAAACTACAGAAGAAGATGGCAGATACAAAACCAGTCACCCTGTCCAAGAAAAGAGAGCAGCAGTGACCGGTCCAGATACAGGAAACTGCTGTACAGAGGCATGTTTCATGTTCGATTACCCACTTACCAACTACGCGCTGTAGTTTTACTGATGCAGTGCTGGCCTGCTGCGCACAATCATGTGTAATATATATACTTCATTTTGCATTTACGGGTAGGGGGGCGCGCGCGCGCACTCACGCCTAACCGGCTGTGCTGTTACTGGCTCCAGCACATGCTGATCACTGATTCCTGGGCAATGATCTATGGCTGGGACATGCCGATCAGAGGAGCGTGTGTCAGGAGAGAGCTTTGTGTATGTTGCATAGATACATAGTAGGTGAGGGTGAAAAAATGTCCATCAAGTCCAACCTATGTGTGTTGTGTGTGATTATATGTCAGTATTACATTGTATATCCCTGTATGTTGCGGTTGTTCAGATGCTTATCTAATAGTTTTTTGAAACTATCGATGCTCCCCGCTGATACCACTGCCTCTGGAAAGGAATTCCACATTCTTGCCGCTCTTACAGTAAAGAACCCTCTACGCAGTTTAAGATTAAACCGCTTTTCTTCTAATCTTAATATGTAAACCAGGGAATAAAAACCGTCACATCCCTTAGTAAAAGCACCACATAGTAAACACTTTACACATTAGCTACACCTTTTAACTGCCCCAGATGTTAACCCCTTCCATGAATGTCATTCGTACAGTTTCAGTGTATATTATTAGCACTGATCACTGTATTAAGCTTCATGTACACTATAAGCTCCTAAACTAGGAGCTCCTGCGGTTAGGTGAAATTCAACATCCCTTAACCTCCCTATCCGGACTGCGGAAGAATCGCATTCAGGATAGGAACGTTTTAACCGCCAGCCGGGGTAAATGGCGGCCAAGTTTACATGAAGCCTAAGAGTCACTGGTGGTGTCAGTGTCAGTTAGCAAGTTCCCACAAAGTGTCTTTTAGTGTAGGATTGCCCGCCGTACTATCACAATCCCGTTATAAGTTGCTGATCACCACCATTACTAGTATAATAATTAAAAATTCCAGCATGCATCTCCTAGTTTGTAGAAACCCTAACTTTCACGCAAACCAATCAATATACACTTATTTGATTTTTATTTATTTTTTTACCAAAGATTTGGCCTAAATGTGTGAAGAAATTCGATTTTTTCGTTTTTTTTTATTGTTTTATAACAGAAAGTAAAAAATATATATATATTTTTTTAAATTGATGCACTTTTTTCATTCACAGCGCAAACATATCTGTTGTATTTCAATGATATTTTCTTATCCCAGAGTGTGTTTTTTTTTTTTCCTCTGTCACAGAACGAAGAAAGGCACCCCAGTATTTTCTGTAGTCCTAACTCTGAATTTGAGAGCCTCCAAAGTGTTGTTTTGCATGCTTTGCCTTTCCATGTGCTCCTTGCTGCAAAGGCCAGTTATAGGTGAGGGCAGTGGCCATTTGTTTGCACTGTTGAAATATTGGTGAAGAGACGCATCGGACACCTTTGCTGCCATAGTGCTATGTGTTGGGTGTCCAGTGCGCCCCTCAGCCTTTGAGGGGTCGGCTACCTCCAGGCTCACCTGCCCCCTGCCTATCCATTATAATGCATGTGCTTCTACTGTGGAGGCTCTCAATATTTAGAGTTTGGACTACAAAAAATACAGGGGTGCCTTAATGGGGCTCTGTATCTTACGCATCTGGTTTTGTTTTGTTGGGCTCCATGCACACTGACTTAAAAAAAAATGTTGCTTCTACAGGAGTTTTGTGTTCTGCCTGTAGAAGTAGCTCAATGTTCTCCTATGTGTCCATGAACATTATGATGTTTAGAGGCATATTTCAAGTTTAACGTTTAGAGGTCGAAAAAAACCCTTCTGGTTCACGTTTCTGATTGAAGCTTGGAGGCAGAAAAAAAACTAAAACTCTCCTAAACTCTTCTAGACTTTGTACAAAAAATGCTTTATATGAGCGATTTTTACTCCCGAGAGAACAGACTTTTTTAAGCACAGTGGCCCAGATTCAAGAAGCTATTGCGCCCGCGCAACCATATGCAAATTGCATACTACCACCGATTCACAAAAGTTGCGCGGGCCCTGCGCACGCAAGGTACGGCGTTTCCGTACGGCGACTTTAGCGTAAGGCTGCTCCTACTCATAGTAGGCGCAGCCAATGCTAAAGTATAGCCACCCTTCCCGCTCGTGAAATTTGAATTTCACGTCGTTTACGTAAGTGATTCGTGAATGGCGCTGGACGCCATTCACGTTCACTTAGAAGCAAATGACGTCCTTGCGACGTCATTTGCCGCAATGCACGTCGGGAAAGTTTCCCGACGGAGCATGCGCTGTTCGCTCGGCGCGGGAGCGCGCCTAATTTAAATGATTCCCGCCCCCGGCGGGATCATTTACATTAGGCGCCCTTACGCAGGGCAAATTAGCATAGCGCCCGCGCAATTTACGGAGCTACTGCTCCGTGAATCGCGGGCAAATCGAAATATTTGCGTGGGCGCAAAGCAAAAATCGTTGCCCTTTGCCCACGCAAATATTGCGCGGATCTACCTGAATCTGGGCCAGTGTGTATTGAGCCTAATGCCCCGTACACACCATCACTTTATGTGATGAAAAAAAACGACATTTTCTGTGAAGTAAAAAATGACGTTTTTGAAACTTCAATTTTCAAAGACGAAGTTGCCTACACACCATCGTTTTTCTCACAATGTTCTAGCAAAGCGAGGTTCCGTTCTCACCACTTTTTCCATTGAAGCTTGCTTCATAAGTAGCTTCTGGGCATGCGCGGGTGAAAAAACGTCGTTTTAAACAACGTTTTTTACTACACACGGTCAATTTCTGTGAAGTAAAAAATGACGTTTTGAAAAACGACACATAAAATTGAAGCATGCTTCAATTTTTTTTGGTCGTTTTTTACAAGACATAAAATTACGTTTTCCCCCACACACGATCAATTAAAGTGACGTTTTTAAAAACATCGTTTTTTTTTTTCATCACATAAAGTGATGGTGTGTACGGGGCATAAGAGTAAAGATTAGCATCAAAGGTCACAATCGGTGTTTTTTAGGGGTGATTATAACAATGCCAAATTGTGTACTATTGTTTTTGGGAGCTACTACAAGTACTGACAACACATAACCTACACATTTGTGGTATTACTGTGATCGTCCGGAGTAGGAGAATTTGTTTGGGGTTGTTATTGTATTTTATTGTTTTTTGTATTATAGCAATTATACATTTTTTGTGTGTACTGTGAATGCACCATGCATGTGTGACTAGCATGTTTCACTTTAGAGGATAGTAAATCTACTTTCACTGATCCTATTTAAATATTAACAATATTTTCTTCTCTTAGATCCTTTGTCTAGCAGAGCACATTCAGTTCACAGAAGATGTTGAGAATGCCATACGGTCCCATAATCTCCATGAGGTGGAATTGGAGCTTACTGCTAAACTGGAACACTACACCAGTATTGATGACACTTCAGGTTCAGGTACAAGAAGAGTTGGGGCTTGTTTAGATGGTCTTTTAAGAGAACATTCAAGCTCCCTATGCATTACATTGACCACTGTGCAAAGCATCTGAATAGGACATGTTCCTGCTATGATACTGCTTCTCATAGGGAAGATTTATTACCGTATTTTTCACTCCATAAGACTCACCTAACCATAAGATGCACCTATGTTTTAGAGGAGGAAAACATGAAAAAAAATATTCTGGACCAAATGCTGCTGATTTGGAGCACAGGAGAGGATGCACACACCCCTAGTTAATATACTATAGTTTTTGTAACTTACACAAGAAATCAAAGCTGATGCCTAAAAATAGACATCTATCAAGTATTCCAGATAGCTTCCAGGCAGCAAACAAATCGCCCTGTCACCAAATTCAGTCTATATACAATTCATTGGAAATATCACCATCTTATAACAAATTCACCATGCAGGCTGTGAGCACAGCTCTGCAGGTGCAGTCTGATAAAGAAAGACTAGATTACCTGTTGCCATGTACACACATCGAATGGTCACATATCGAACTGCAGCAGATGACACGCTTGAGATACCGGACTCTTGTATCAATCAGTGTCTGACGTCACCGATCGTACAGGGATGAAAAATCGTCACTGCGCGTGCACCAGTGACATGAACCCCAGCCAGCCTACAGGACCCAAAAGACATAGGGAAAGAAGAGGGGAGGTCCCCGATATTGTAACATGGCGGCAGGTGGTCAGTTTTTGCTCCATGAGACGCACAGAAATTTCCCCTCATTTTTTTGAGGGAGAAATGTGTGTCTTGTGTAGCGAAAATACGGTGGATAACATACAGTGTACACACCTTTTCTTATTTCTACATATTAACAAGTGATGAACAAACTGTTGAATTTTAAGGGGCTACCAAGGTGGCTTCTTACTCTTGCTACAGAAGTACACTTTCTTTGGCTGGTAAAACCACTTAAGCTCAATTTTACATGTAAAAACGTAAAGACCGCCCTATAACAGAGATACTGCTACAGGGCATCCCTCTATATATATATATATATATATATATATATATATATATATATTTATATATATATATATATATATATTAGGGGTGCAACGGATCAAAAAACTCACGGATCGGATCGATCCTCGGATCAGGAGTCACGGATCGGATCATTTTCGGATCAGCAAAAAAAAAAAAAGGGTCCGTTTTTTCATTGGTCCAAAATATATATATATATATATATATATATATATATATATTTTTTTTTTGGACCAATTAAAAAAAGGAACCTTTTTTTTTTTTTTTTTTTTTGCTGATCCGAAAAAAGAGCACAATAGCAATTCACAGGGGTGGATTAAAGAGGAAGCAGGTGAGGCTGTTTGGGACTTAATGTACAATCGTGATGTTTTTACAGCAAAATATATATATATATATATATATATATATATATATATATATATATATATATATATATATATATATATATATATATATATATATATATAATATATATTTTTGCTGTAAAAACATCAAGATTGTACTTTAAGTCCCAAACAGCCTCACCTGCTTCCTCTTTAATCCACCCCTGTGAATTGCTATTGTGCTCTTTTTTCCCCCTTTCCCCCCCCTCCTTTCACACCAGTGCTTCACTGCTACGGTAACATTCCCATTCAGCTTGCTAGAGCCCAGTGCACAGCGTGACACGCCTCCCCGGGGAGGCGGGGAGGCGTGTCACGCTGGGCTCTGGCAAGCAGACTGGCCGCCGCTCCGGAGCTAGGCCGAAGCCGGGGACTTTCCTAGGCCTAGGCTCCGGAGCGCTCCGCGGATCGCGGGGTGTGCCGATCCGAACGGGGTGGCCCGTTCGGATCACGGATCGGTGACGATCCGTTACACCCCTAATATATATACATACATAATTCTGCACTTCCGCTCACGCGTGTTGCCGGCGAGCCACTTCTGCTGTAAATACTCGCAGCAGAAGTCGATCTGCGGGTGGCGGGCAATGGATGTCCGCCGGTAACGCTGATCGTTGGGCAGAGCTTGTAAAGAAGGCAGAGCTTCTTTATGACAGGGGGGAATTAATGAATTTTCTTTCCCTGCAAAGCTGGGAATAAAATCCCCACATAGTACACAAAAACACTGGCTAGACATACAGTTAACCCTTTGATCACCCTGTTTAATTCCTTTCCAGCCAGTGTCATTAGTATAGTGATAGTGCATATTTTTAGCACTGATCACTGTATTGGTGTCACTGGTTCCCAAAAAGTGTCAATTGGTGTACGATTGTCCACCGCAGTATCGCAGTCCCGCTAAAAGTCATTGATTGCCGCCCTTACTAGCATACATCATTTTTTATAAATACAAACTCCAGTATGTGTGTGTGTCTGTGTGTGTGTGTGTGTGTGTGTGTGTGTGTGTGTATATATATATATATATATATATATATATATATATATATATATATATATAAATATAAAAAATGCATGTATGTGTGTGTATATGTATGTATGTGTGTGTGTGTGTGTGTATGTATATATATATATATATATATATATATATATATATATATATATATATATATATATATATATATATATTGTGATAGTACAGTTCCCTGTCCTGGTAATGGTCACCCAGGATTCTCAAATAGGCAGGTTGAGGGGCTCCAGGGTTATTTAATGTGGGGGAATCTGTTTGGTCAGTTTCCTCCAAAGTTTATAAAATCCACTTGGGGACCTGGAGCCCGGAGATTCTATAGTGACATGGGTGGGATGGAATCTCCAATCCTGGGACCGGGTTTTGGAAACAGACAGGAGTCTGGCTGGTTGATTGAACAGGTGGTTCCTGGGCTTATAGTAGAGTCAGGACCAGTGTTCTGGACTCCACCCTCCCGAGGAGTCCAGGCAAGCAAGGGAGAAGCACTCATGTCTGCATGGTATAGACAGAGGACCCAAAGCTGTGGGCTGAGCAGCACAGAAGCTGAGAGAAGGTACAGTGATTTGTACAGGTACTTTGGTACGTGGCCAAGAGGGCTGAAGTGTAAGCCTAAGGGGCTGTATTTCTGAAGAGAGCCAGGTGGCTCGGCATTTTCGGTTGACTATTTCTTTATTGCTGTAGCAACTTGAAACCCCCTGCATGGGAAATTCTGGATGGACGTTTTTCTTTCTTTTAATAAAAGTGGGTCAACAAACGCTTAAAAAGAACTGGCGTGGACTCTGCTCACTGGTATGCTCTACCCAGATGCTGAATAACCCCAACATTACAATATATATATATATCCGCTATAGTTTTGTTTTTGTTTTTTTTTACCACAAATATGTAGCAGAATACATATTGACGTAAATTTTATGAAGTAATAATAAGTGAAGTAATAATAATAAATAAAAAAAAATATTGGATGCGTCTTATAGTAGAACGTAAGAAATAGAAATATATATATATATTTTTTTTTAATTGTTGGTCATTCTTTGTTTATAGCGCAAAAAATAAAACGCACAGTGATGATCAAATACCACCAATAGAAAGCTCTATTTGTGGGAAAAAAATGACTTACATTTTATTTATGTACAGCGTCACACGACCACACAATTGTCAGTTAATATAAGGCAGTGCCTTATTGCAAAAAATGGCCTGGTCATGAAAAAGGTTAAATCTTCCGGAGGTCAGGTGGTTAAAAGGAAACTAAACCCTCCCTATCCTTTTACAGCCAATGAAGCTATGATCTTGGCCTCAATTTAATCTGTAGTGCTGCACAAGTGATAAGCTATGACACCAATTGTGGATCAAAATTCAGTGTGTTCAGCGGAGTTCAGTGTTGGGACAGATGAGAAGGTGATTCAGTAGTGAGACAGAAGAGCATGAGGATGCAGATGTGCAGGGAGGTACAGTGGTGGGAGGGATGAGAAGGCGGTTCAGCGGTGGGACAGAAAAGCAGGGGGGTAGAGTGATGGAGCAGATGAGCAGGGGGGGTTCAGTGTTCGGACAGAAGAGAAATGAGGTACATCAATGGGGAAGAGGAGAAAGGGGGTTACAGAGGTGGGGCAGATGAGCAGATAAGTTCAGTGTTAGGACAGGTGGGGCAGCTGTACAGTGGTGGGGCAGATGTACACTGGCGGGGCAGAAATCTGAGGTGTGAAGCAGGAATTGGGGCTGATCTGAGGCGTCAGAATGCATGGTATTACCGTATTTATCTGTGTATAACATGCACAGGCGTATAACACGCACCCTAACTTTAAGAGGGAAGTTTCAGGAATTTATTTTTCCACCACCCCCTGCATATAACACGCAGGCACAGTTTACCCTCTATTTTCAGAGTAAAAAAGTGAGTGTTATACGCCAATAAATAGAGTCCATTTCTCACTACTAAAGTAGTTTACTGCATTTCCTTTTTAAAAAAATGACTTTCGTGATTGAGAGTGTGAACATTTTTTGTTATAGAATCGGCATGCTCAGTATCTTTGAAAAAAAATTTCGGCACACTGTGCTCAAAAGTTTGCCTACCCCTGCTTTAGACCCTCACTATACTGGAAAATGTGGTTTTATTGCTCCCTGTTTTCCTCTGAAAGGAAAATTCCCCAACCTCCTTGTTTTGTCTGACACCCAAAAAATCGACCGAAACATGGGAGAATTTTTAATAAGGGGAACACAGACATCAATAAAAAAACCTGTAGACTAGGTAACAATTTTTCTATATTTTTTCGCTATAGATGTTCATAGCCCCGAAGTAACCCTTGTAACTGTATAGGTTTTTCCTGGTGAATTGGAATAAAATCTTATTCTGGGCTTTATTAGTGGATTGAATCTTCTATTCTGTCAGCAGTTTTTCAGAGATACCAATTCTTCTACATTGTATCTAATGCTAAACAAGAACATGTTTTCGCTGCAGTTAGACTTTAAAGTGGATGTAAACCCAATTTTAATTTTTTTTTGATGTCACAATGTACAGTATACGATTTCCTATCATCTGTGCCCAGTCTTGCCACACAGAGTTAATTGAGCTCTGAGCTATCCTCTTTTATTGTTCAGTGAAATAAAATGGACTTGCAGAGAAAAACCTTAGTCCGTTCCGCCCCCTTGCTGTGAGTGACAGGTTATTTACATATCTCATGCACTAGCTTGGAGACGGGCATTATTTTTTAATTCCAACCCCCATTCCTTTTCTGAAGTCATGTGGTTACTTTTCTGGATTTTGACTGGATGTTAGTGATCATAGCAGAATTTAGTGTAAGGAATACACAGGGAAAAAATGCATGTTGGAAAGGGGAGTGTAGAGGAGGGCGGGGAGTCTACGGACATCACAACTCCACCCACAGAGCTCCAGACAACAGACCCACCCACAGAATCTGCAGTTTTTCAGGTCTTAAAACAGACAGAGGGAAGACATTTGACAGATAAGGATACATGCAGGAGGCATGTATATCCTTATAGGTCAGCACTATGACAATAGTTTAGAAAGGATGAGAGTGGGTTTACATCCACTTTAAACATGCATTTTTTTAGCTTCTGTATTCTGCATGAGTTTTATCCACCCCTGACACCAATAAAATCCAGTTCAGTAAATACAGAAATGCTGCCAGTTCTATTGCTGTTGGTATTCTTCTAAAGGGAAGAGATTTATGTTCTTGAACTTGATCTCCTCTTGAAAATAAATTTCCTCATCCATCCATCCTTCTTGTGTATATTGTAGATGATGCAGGCATACTTGAATTAAAGCTGAAGGCTCTTATCCTGGATATCATCCACAACATCGATGTTGTGAAGCAGCTGATCCAAGCCCAGGTATACAGCCCTGAAGACTGGGTATGGAAGAAACAGTTGCGATTCTATATGTCACCTGCCAAGAAGTGTTATGTGCAGATGGTCGATGCTGAGATTGAGTACACCTATGAGTACCAGGTATTATATTCCTCTCTCTTTTTTTGCTTTTTTTTATTGAGAGGATTACAACAGCGGTTAACAAGAAAAATATTGACTCCATTCATGTTTCTAACATATGTTCCAAGTCATTGTAAGTTACATTTCCAAAAAAATCCACAGAGGGATGAAGCATTACATACAACCAAACATGGTGAGAGAATTTGGTTGAAGTTGTATAGTAAGGCCTCTGTGATTCTGATATTGGCCACAGGGTAGGAACCTATGCCGAAAAAAAACTCCGAGCACAGTATACACAAATGTACAAAAGTCAAATATGTCGATGTCTACCTGAATCCGTGCATTTTCAAGAAAGTTTTTAATATAATACATAAGAAGATAGAGCAAAGAAGGAAAGCGAGAAAGAGGAAAAAAATAAAGGTGGTTGGTATGGGAGAGGCAAAAAAAGGTCAACACTGGGGGAGCCCAAGAGATATAAATCAGTCCCATGACCCAGTAAAGAGATAACACATATTGCAGGTATCCATCTGGGAAGCAAAAGAGATTCCAACAGAACCACCTGGTCTTATGTTTCTCAGTCTTGTCTCAAAGGGTCGAGGTCAGGTCCTCCAGTTGTTCGATATTGTTCACTCTCTTGCGAGCCATTGTACAACTGTTGGGGCAGATTGTTGTTTCCACATGCTAGGGATACAAGCAGTAAATTTGCGAATAAGTTAAAGCGCAGGTTGCCAGAAAGTGCGAAGCTCAGGGCAAAAAAATCTGTGATGCCAGGTACACACGATCGGACATTCCGACAGCAAAACCATGGATTTTTTTCCATGTCTTGCATACATCCATTATCCATTATGTCTTGTATACACACTGTCGCACAAATGTTGACGGAAATTCGATCGGCAAGAACGTGGTCACGTACGACGGCACTATAAAAGGGAAGTTCAATACCAAGTGCGCCACCCTTTGGGCTCCTTCTGCTAATCTTGTGTTACTAGAAGTTTGGTGAGAGACGATTCGCGCTTTTCAGCCTCGTGCTTTTTAGTCCGTTACAGCGTGACAAATGTGCCATCTACATTACGAACGCTAGTTTTACCAGACCAATCTCTTCCGTCTCGTACTTGATTCAGAGCATGCATGGAATTTTGTGTTTCGGAATTGTCTACGCACGCTCGGAATTTATGAGAACGGATTTTTTTGTCGGAAAATTTAAGAACCAGCTCTCAAATTTTTGTTGTCGGAAATTTAGACAGCAAATGTCAGATAGAGCCTACACACGGTCGGAATTTCTGACAACAAGCTCCCATCGAACATTTGTTGTCTGAAATTCCGATCGTGTGTGCGTGGCATAAGAGTGCCCTCAGACGAGCTACATCTCCAGCAGCGATCACTTTGTTGAGGTAATAACTTGGCAAGGACCGACGGAATTCTGTACCAAAGAGTCACTATTTTGTAAGTGGTCTCCTGGTGTCTGCTGCACAGGGAAGATTTGTGTGAAAAAAGGAGTATACTCTCCTTTTGAAGGTCAGAGGAAGTTACCCCTAGATCTCTGTCCCATTTAACCAGGAAGTTCCAAAAGATATTTGTAAGATGTATATACTTTATTCCTGTTACCTTTTACTAACATGTGATGGGCCCAATTTTGGGTTTGATTTACAAAGAAAACCTATAGGAAAGACAGGCGCGTGTTCCCTTCCAACCAGTCCGATACCAACTCTCACTTGCTGCTCTACACCACCACTTACCCACCCATTTACTTCTCCTTTGCTTCAGGCTTTACAGTATAATTATATTAAGGAGATATCTAAAGGGTCAAAATATGTTCTTTCATTTTTAAACTTAAATTGGTTAACTTAACAGTATTTGGGTATGAGCACTTTGGGAAAACTATGAAGATGATTTGCTAAATGATTTTAGAAATTTCCCACAAAAAAATGTTGAATGTTCACTTCAATTATCTAATCATGTGCATTATGTAATCGGGGATTATTATTATTTTTTTTAAAGACTGGAAAATTGAAGTAACTTTTCACACAATCTGAACATTCTTAAATACTTTAGAAAATATGCCACAATGCATGCATACAGAATTCTGGTCAGTTCTGAATGCAAGTTTAACATGGTAACCACTGAGCCACCATAACAAAACTATCCAATCTGGATTCTGTGGGAACCAAGTCATTTCCTTTTGTGCCATTTTATATAATACATCAGACCATACAATTTGGAGCTATCTGTAGAGAAGACAAGTTGTGGTACATGCATATTTTAAAGAGAAGCTGTCACAATGCCTATGCAGAGCAAAGTGACAGTGCCTTTGTAAGCCCTTTATAAGAACAGCTCTCTCTTCCTGCATTATTATGTGGCAAGCATGTTTGTTCTCTTTGCATTTACAAAGGCATTTTGTTTTTCTTCCAGGGCAATGCACCCAAGCTGGTATACACTCCTCTAACAGATAAATGCTATCTTACGCTGACTCAGGCCATTAGGATGGGGCTAGGAGGAAACCCATACGGCCCCGCAGGAACTGGGAAAACAGAATCTGTGAAAGCCTTGGGTGGTCTACTGGGACGGCAAGTTTTGGTTTTCAACTGTGATGAGGTAAAATGCTATTCATGCCTAATAAAACAATGTTGGAAAATCTTATCAAAAATATTGCTTGTTTTGAAATTAGTTGCCAAATATACCATAATCGAAAATGCCAGAGCTTGAATCAGACTGATTGATGAATAAGAGATTGCAAAAAGGTTGGGTCCTTCTTAAAGTGAAACTGAATTGTATCTGAGCACCACAAGCTAAAAATGCTATGTAAAGTGTATGTAAAGGGTAAGTTTTACCTTAATGCATTCCCTGCATTAAAGTGGAACTTTAGTCCTGCTAGATCACTTCAGGTTGGCCACTTTTGCAGGTTTAGCTTTGTAAAACATTAAAATAAAGTGCCTATACTGTTTAAGATCCAGTAATAGACTATCTCACTCTGCTCTGCACATGCTTATTTGCGCTCTATTTTTAGGCGCTGTGCCAAATTTGTAAAAGCCAATCTTACTGTTGTTCAAGGGCTCTGGGCTTCAGCAAAATGGCAGCCTTCTGGCAAGAAGAAACCAAAACAATGCTGGAGGCAATTCATAGCACACACTAATTTTGGTAGCATAATTATTAATGTGGGATGTATGTTTCCTGCTATTTTTCGCAAGTTGTTATGGGTAAAGTTCCACTTTAGGTTAAAACATCTTCTATTGTTGTCTCACCCCCCACAAATACTTGCCTGAGCCCAATCTCAATCCAGCACTGTGCCCGAGAGCAGCAGTGCTGCTTTCTCTCTCCCTTCTCACTGGATTTATTGAGAGCAGCAGGAACCATTGGCTCCTGCTGCTGTCAACAAATTCTAGTGACAAAGGCTTCCTGTGGTGGCAAATAAGGAGGAGGATGAGCCCAGAGCCCCAGCAGAGGTCCCCAGAAGAGGAGGATCGAAGCTGCTCTGTGTAAAACCATTGAACCAAGCATGTAAGTATGACATATAATTATAGTGTACCTTCCTACCTATGTACTAATGCTAGCCACATAAAGATTAAAAATAGTTAATGTTGATTGAGAACATTTTGTTCCACTTAATGGCATATGTAGACATGCGTTGAAATCCCGCATTTTACACACTTGAAACTTGCACCAAATGCAGCTCAGTAGGTTGGATGACTGTTTGAAAGCTTTGTTTGCCCTGCTCTATTCAAGTGAAAACTGTCTAAAGCCAGGTACACACGAGCCGAATGTGGGGAGACATTTGCCAGTTAAAAAAAAAGCCTGACACTTTGCCCGTGTGTATGTTGGTTTTTCCGACAGAAGCCGGCCGATTGGCCCGTGTGTATATCATACGAGCATGCTGGAAAACCAGCAGCCGGCCGACTCCTGATCAGTGCTCTCAGCGAATGACGGAGAGCGCTGATCAGAGTGTTCTAGTGGGGGACATCCCCCTGTCAGAACACAATAGCTCAGTGGGGCAGATCGCTATACTTACTTTGTATAGTGCAGGGATATGCAATTAGCGGACCTCCAGATGTTGCAAAACTACACATCCCATCATGCCTCTGCCTCTGGGTGTCATGCTCATGGCTGTCAGAGCCTTGCTATGCCTCATGGGATTTGTAGTTCTGCAACAGCTGGAGGTCCGCTAATTGCATATCCCCGGTATAGTGAGTACAGCGGCTCTGGCTGGAGCTGACAGTTATTTTTTGTTCAACCTACTGGGTTGAACGTAAAAAAAACAAATAGTGTGTACCAGATCAACGCACTGTTGCAAATTGCCCTTAGAGTAAAATTCCCCTGTTTAAATTTCCCCGATAGTACAAGACTACAAGTAATGAACTGTTAGGGGGTTTAACCTTTCTCTACTCTTTCTTAAACGGCAAATTTTTTCGGCTATACATACACTGTAAGTGACTTATTTTCCTGGTATAAATATGAGCCTGGTTATGCCCCAGCCTGGGTTTCTTTCCCCTTTTGGGAAAATATGCTACATTGTGTGATCTTTGAAGCACCTATTTGCTACTGTAACTTGGGTGAGGTGTATGCGTCCTTCTCTACTATGCTTTTAGAAGTACAGCTGTGCAGGAACCTAGTGATATTTTATACAGTATGTGCAACGCCATGGAAAGTGATTTTGAATAGCTTGATTATCTGAGCCAGTCATGCTTGTGTATCGTTTTTGTGATGTCAATATAAAGGTAAGGGCCATAATATGTTCCTTTCTGCATGTTTCTCCCAGGGTATTGATGTAAAATCCATGGGAAGGATCTTTGTAGGGTTAGTGAAGTGTGGAGCTTGGGGTTGCTTTGATGAATTCAACAGGCTTGAGGAAGCTGTACTTTCTGCTGTCTCCATGCAAATTCAGACCATTCAAGATGCTCTTAAGAATCAAAAATCTTCATGTGACCTTCTAGGAAAAGAGGTAACGTTCAGTTATCATTAAATATCTTTATTCACCAGCAGATGCTTGGGTGTGTGTTTAACCATTTTTGTTTTCTGTTTAGGTGGAGCTAGATTCCAATTCTGGTATTTTTATAACCATGAACCCTGCTGGCAAGGGTTACGGTGGGCGCCAAAAGTTACCAGATAACCTAAAACAGTTATTCCGGCCTGTCGCCATGTCCCGACCTGACAATGAGCTTATTGCCGAAGTCATCCTCTACTCAGAAGGATTCAAGGAGGCCAAAGCACTTGGCAGGAAGCTAGTGGCCATCTTCAACCTAGCTAGGTAAATATTCTTCAAGCCTATTAACAGCAATAGCTCAAAAGAACTACCCCTGAAATCCAATTTAAAGCTCATTTCAAGCTGAACTCCAGATATAGCAATTTTTACATACTTGCATTGGTCCAGGTTAGACCAATGTAAGTATGTATGTGCCATACCTGTGGGATCCCTGTGTAAGATAGAAATCACTGTAGTATGCACCACAAATGCTGTATAGAAACATACATATTTTGGCAGGTAAATCAGCTCCCTGCTAAGCATGTCGTCTCTTTATTTATTTATTTATTTATTTATTTCTCTGGAGTTCAGCTTTAAATAAAATACATCTTTCATAATATACTTGAACCTTTACATTACAGAGAGCTCTTGACACCTCAACAGCATTATGATTGGGGATTACGTGCACTGAAGACCGTCCTCCGAGGATGTGGGAATTTACTTCAGCCATTAAAGAAAAATGGAATGAAAATGAAAGGTAAGAGATAACATGCACAATTCATGTGTCTCTAACTTGCCGAACACGGAGGGGGAGAACAGCAGTTAACACACAATATTTCAGCTCCACTTAAATGTGCTGTGCAATGCAGTGCCTTGTAGTAACTTTGGGGGTAAGAAGCGGCGCAACGTAATTTTTCCTATTTAAGTTACACCGCCGCAAAATTTCTACCTAAGTGCCCGATCCACAAAGCACTTACCTAGAAATTTTGAGCGGTGTAACTTAAATCCGGCCGGCGCAAGGCGTTCCTCTTCTCCAGGGGGCGATTCCCATTTAAATGAGGCGCGCTCCCGCGCCAGCCATACTGCGCATGCTCGTGACGTCATTTTCCCAACGTGCATAGCGCGAAATTACGTTACGTCTGGCTTTGTGGATCGCGATGGGACAATAAAGTTGCGTCGGGTAAAAAAAAAAGATACGGCGCCAAAAAAAAAAATTTCAATTAAAAAAAAAATTGCGTCGCTAGCAAGAAAGGTCTGTTTTTACAAGGTGTAAACAGTTTACACCTTGTAAAAGCAGCCCTAATTTTGCGTTTGCAAAATAAAACTTACGGAGAAAAAACAAAGCTGAAAAGCTTTGTGGATCTCCGTAAGTCCTAATTTGCATACCCGAGGCGGCATTTCGACGCAAAATGCCCCCAGCGGCAGATGCGGTACTGCATCCTAAGATCCGCTTCGCACTTACAATGAGTGCTTAGTCATGTCTTACCTGAGCTAAGGAGAACAAATAATTGAACTGTTGCTCAGTGGTCCAAAGTCATTTTTTTGGATGAAAGTACATTTTTACATTGCATTTGGAAATCAAGGTCCCAGAGTCTGAAGGAAATGTGGAGAGGCACAGAATCCAAGTTTCATGAGGTCCAGTGTGAAGTGTGCACAGTCGGTGATGATTTGGGGAGCCATGTCATCTGCTGGTGTTGGTCCACTGTGTTTTATTAAGTCCAAAGTCAGCTTAGCCCTCTATCAGGAAATTCTAGAGCACTTCATGCTTCCCTCTGCTGACCAGCTTTATGGAGATTCTGATTTCATTTTCCATCAGGACTTGGCACCTGCCCACATTGCAAGTACCAATACTTGGTTCCATGATCATGGGATCACTGTGCTTGATTGGCCAGCAAACTTGCCTGACCTAAACCCCATAGAGCAGGGGTCTCAAACTGGCAGCCCTCCAGCTGTTGCCAAACTACAAGACCCATGAGGCATTGTAAGGCTGACAGTTACAAGCTTGACCCCCACAGGCAGCGGCATGATGGGACTTTTAGTTTTGCCACACCTGGAGTGCAGCTTGTTTGAGACCCCTGCCATAGAGAATCTGTGAGGTATTGTCAAGAGGAAGATGAGAGACACCAGACCCAACAATGCAGATGAGCTGAAGGCCGCTATCAAGCAACTTGGGCTTCCATAACACCTCAACAGTGCCACAGGCTGATCACCTCCATGCTACCCTGCATTGATGCAGTAATTATTATTATTATTATACACGATTTATATACCGCCAACAGTTTATGCAATGTAGAGGGGGATAGCACAATTACAGTACAGTTCAATACAGAAGTTACAGGAGGGCCCTGCTCGTAGAGCTCACATTCTAAAGGGAGGGGGTGTGGTACAAAGGGCAATAGCTGCGGAGAATGATTTGTTGGAGGTGGCTTGGGAACAGTTGTTAGGTGGTTGTGAGATAGGCTTCCCTGAATAAATGAGTTTTTAGGGACAGTCCTGAAGGCGAGCATGGGAGAAGGCAACAAGGGAGTTAGAGAGCAGGAGGTCCTGGGAGGAGCGGAGAGGGCGATTTTGGGCGATATATACAGATGAGGCTGGTGATGTAGATGGTGGCTATGTTGTAAATGGCCTTGTATGTTGTGGTTAGCATTTTGAATTTAATACGGTAGGGTAGGGGAAGCCAGTGAAGGGATTGGCAGAGAGGAGCAGCAGTCACGGATCAGTTAATGAGGTGTATTAGTCTATCAGCAGAATTCATAATGGACTGAAGGGGGGATAGCCTGCATAAGGGTAGGCCATTAAGGAGAGAGTTCCAGTAGTCAAAGCGGGAAATAATCAAGGTGTGAATAAGTTGCTTTGTGGTGTCAGTCAGGAAGGGTCGAATTATGGATATGTTGCGGAGGTTAAGGTGGCAGGATTTAGCCAGTGATTGGATGTGGGGGCTAAGGAGAGGTCAGAGTCCAGGATTACACCCTGCACCCTGGCATGTGTGGAGGGACCAATGGTTGTGTTGATATTAATTCATGAAATGGTAATACATGAAAAAGGAGCCCCGACCAATTATTGAGTGCAAACTATACTGTACATGGACACATATTTAAGTAAGTCAACATTTCTGTATTAAAAATCCTTGTGTAATACTCTAATTTTCTGAGATGCCATTAGTTGACCTTACTGTTATTAATGTTGCGAATACTACCTGATAAAAAGGGGCTTTTTAGAGCTTTATGTACATCTATAACCTAACTTGATAACATTCTAGTTTGCTAAAACACAGTGGGCCAGATTCAGAGAGAACTTACGCCGACGTATCTGTTGATACGCCGCGTAAGTTCTACAATGCGCCGTCGTATCTATGCGCCGTATTCCTGAAACCAGATACGCCTGAATTCTGGCTCCATCCGACCGACGTAAGTCTCCTACGTCGTCGTATCTTGGGTGCATATTTACGCTGGCTGCTAGGGGCGCTTCCATTGATTTACGCGTCGAATATGTAAATGACCTAGATTCGCCGATTCACGAACATACTTGCGCCCGTCGTAGTAAGCTACGCCGTTTACGTAAGCCGTACGTCCGGTGTATAGTTATCCCTCATAATGCAGCGGTAAGTCATGTTAGGGTATGGACGTCGGAACAGCCGTCGGATTTTACGCTGTTTGCGTAAGTCGTACGTTAATGGGGCTGGGCGTAGGTTACGTTCACGTCGTACACATTGAGCCGTCGTTTCTTAGGGAGTATATGCAACGTGATTCAGAGCATGCGTTCGTTCGGCCATTCATTTACATGGGGTCACGGTTAATTTTAATACAAAACGCCCACTACTTTCCAAATTAGAATTATGCGGGCTTACGCCGGCCCATTTACGCTTTGCCGCCGTAACTTAGGGAGAAAGTGCTTTGTGAATACTGCTCTTGTCTCTCAGAGTTACGTCGGCGTAGCGCATATGAGATGCGCTACGCTCGCTCAACGATACGCCAAGCTACCTGAATCTGGCCCACTGTATCATAAATTATTACCATTTAAAAAAAAATACTATTTTTACCATTACTTTAACAGAGCTTATAGAAGACTTTTCTGATTGATTAATGTATTACTCTAACCTCTCTTATGCTGAAGAACCCCTTTCAATGCAGGTTGTAGAAGCATTTTGCCTGCATATCAACTTGTTCTCATTTGCCTTCTGTACAATTCTACAAATTGGTTTGAAGTTCAGTTGTCAAATCAGTTTTTTTTCTGCCCATTCATTGTAATTTCTTATCACCTTAAAGTATAACTAAAGGGAAAGCTTTTACATTTGGCTAGAGTGGTGGGGAGTTTGACAGCAATAAAAAATAGACATTGGTTCTATGTCCCTATTAGTAAGATTCACTCTCTCTAATTTTCCTGATCACCAATGTCACTAGGAATGAAAGTCATAGTAAAACCAACATTTTGATTTGTCACTAGTACAAGATTCAAGGGGCAGGCTTCTAATGGGGACAATTGTTCTTGTGGCAACTGTCTAGTGAGGGAAAAAAAGTATTTAAACCCTTGCAGATTTTGTATGGTTGCCCACTGACAAAGAAATGATGGCCCGGATTCACAGAAAGCAAGGCGCACATTACGCCGCCGTAGAGCAAACACTGTATGCTACGCCAACGCAGCGCAGAGAGGCAAGCATTGCATTCAGCAAGCCAGTGCTCCCAACGCTGCGCCAGCGTGGCGTGCGTTTCGAAGGTGTACGCCGGCGTAGGTGGAAGTGGGCGTGACCCCATGCTGATCATTTCTTTGTCAGTGGGCAAATGTACAAAATCAGCAGGGGATCAAATACATGTTTCCCTCTCTGTGCCTCACATTAAAAATATATCATTTCACTTCCTGTATACTCTACAGGAAAACCCCCTTAGTGAGACACAGATGGGAATAAAACTGACAGCAGTTTTAACCATTCCAAAATGATAAAAAAAAGTTTTGATTTGACATATACTTTAATTTAGTTCCTTTACTTTGAACCCTTTCCTGATTTCCTATGTGTGTGTTTGTCCTAAAAATGGGATCTATCCTTGCTTTTAAACACCTAGGGCCAGATTCAGATACAATGGCGTATCTGTCCGGCCCGCGTAACGTATCTCTGATACGTTACGCCGCTCTAACTTTGGGCGCAAGTTCTTTATTCAGAAAGAACTCGCGCCCTTAGTTACGGCGGCGTAACGTATGTGTTGCGGCGTAAGGCCGCGTAATTCAAATGGGGATGTAGGGGGCGTGTTTTATTTAAATTTCCCTTGACCACGCGTTTTTTACGTTTTACTTGAACGGCGCATGCGCTGTCCGTAAAATCTCCCAGTGTGCATTGCTCTAAATGACGTCACAAGGACGTCATTGCTTTTGACGTGAGCGTAAATTACGTCCAGCCGTATTCGCGAACGACTTACGCAAACAACGTAAAATTTCAAAACTCGGCGCGGGAACGACGGCCATACTTAACATAGGATATGCCGCACATACCCCTCATATAGCAGGGATAACTTTACGCCGGAAAAAGCCGAACGCAAACGACGTAAAAAAAAAGCGCCGGGCGGTCGTTCGTTTCTGAATCGACGTAACTACTAATTAGCATATTCCTTGCGTAAACAAACGGAAGCGCCACCTAGCGGCCATCGTGAGATTGCAGCCTAAGACACTTACACCTGTCGGATCTTAGGGATATCTATGCGTAACCTGATTCTATGAATCAGGCGCATAGATACGACGGCCGGACTCAGAGATACGACGACGTATCAGGAGATACGCCGTCGTATCTCTTTTCTGAATCCGGCACCTAGTCTGAAGAGCGTTAGATCTGGAAAGCAGTTACAAAGCATTTACTAAGCAGATTTATTAAAGTCCATAAGCACCCTTCACCTCTAGTCTGGGAATGTTAATTGCAAGTCTGTCTGTAGCTTTAAACATGTTTTTAGCAAGTTTTAAGCACTGACACAGTGCTGTTTAGATTAACATTGACAAGCCAAAATTAATTAATGCCCATTTGTATGAAGCTTCCCATTGTGGTACAAATTGCTCCTTATTCAATAGGGTGTGAGAGACTAATTAACTAATTCCCTTGCTTTTCTAAAGTTGTTTTACTGATGAACCTTTAATAATAAAAAATGATTGTTTGTCTTATAGTCAACGAAAGCCATATTGTGGTCCAGGCCCTGAGGCTAAATACTATGTCAAAGCTGACATTTGCTGACTGCTCCCGCTGTGATGCTTTGATTAAAGACGTCTTTCCAGGAATTGATTTTAAAGATGTTGAGTACTTGGAGTTAAATGCAGCTTTGCAGCAGGTCTTTGAAGAGGCAAATCTAGAAATTATACCAAGTCAGGTATGTAAAAAATATCAGAATAAGTTTTAACTTAAAAGCAGAAACCTTTAATCTGGGTTGGGGGTTGACAAGTCTAACAAGCCTGCTCAGCCCTCCCTTCTTCCAATCACAGATGTAAACAGTTTTTGAGAAATTCATTGAAGTTCCTAGTTTAGAGGGAAGTATGTTTTTTTTTTTATTTCTAGACAGAAATTTGTGAATGTGGTATTACTGTAAAGACATTGCTTATAAGTGGCAATTCTGTCCCTGCGGCATTTTTCCACATTAAACAGAACTAAACCCTTTAATTTAACTGTTTTCCAAAACAGGTACATTCAAGGCTTGCCCTGAATGAAAGGGCTTTGGCTCTCAAACAAACTGTCAAGCCATCCTATAGCTCGTGTCATAACTGATTACACGAGCAGCTCTGTGGCAACTGCAGATCAAACAGAGGCTAAGATGGTTGTTTTCTTGGCTGTAAAGGATAGGAGGGTTTTGTTCTGATTTAAAATTTGGGTTTGCATAATATAGCTGTTCCTATTTTTAGTATTTTTCTGTAATATATCATTATTGTGCAGAGTTTTAATCCACATAATTTTGTTTCACCAGTAAAAGTGTCAGCATTACTATTTATTCCTGGTCTATTAAGGGATGCAAGAACACCTTAACTTTTGGGTTATACTGCTGCCTATACAAGGATCGCACACTGCCAAACAAAAAAAAAAACCTGTAGGTCTGTCCTTGGATAGCCCCTTATTTTACATACCAGCTCCATGTCGGTGTCTTTGGGGGGAAGGATGTGTTTTCTGAGCTCTGCTGATTCAAAGACTTGGCTTACTTTTTTAGTAACCTATTATTTGCTTCAGTCGAGATTAATCTGACTGTAGCTGCCGGAGGTCTTGCCGAAACTACCTGGCATAGTTGTCCTTGGTCTTGTTCTTTGCTTTTACTCCAACCTCTTCATTTCTCAAAACCAAAGCCCCCCCTTTGGTTTTGAGAAATGAAGAGGTTGGAGTAAAAGCAAAACCCTTGATAATGTTTAGTAGCAGGGACTAGGGTGTCAACCCCTTAGTTGAGATTGGCTAGGTGGCAAGGAGATATAGGAGATTTGAAGGTTTGAAAGCAAGGCAAGGCAGGGACAGTTTCTAACCCTGGGTCACAATCTTTTGCACCCAGGCATCGTGTTTGAAAGATTTCCAAACGTCCTGAAGGCCAAAAGACCCACTTTGGAAAGGAGGGGTAGCACTTTCATTCTGAACAGGATTGGTCAGTGGGTTTGGCTGACTTTGGACGTCAAGACTTGAGAGTAGACGGAGAACTAAGCTTGGGGAGTCTTGACAAGGAAGTCAAGAGAAGTCGAGGAAGGGAAGAAAATTCAAAATTCTGGACCTCAAAGTCTTAAATCAGGCGTGACCAACCTTTTGAAGAGCGAGGGCCACTTATGCGACTTGGTAACCGGTCGCGGGCCACAATGAGCGGAGCGGGTGGATGGCATGTCCGTGACTGCTCTGCTATATATATATATTTTTTTAAAACACAGTGTACTCTTGGCTTTCCTGCACTTTGCAATAGACTTCTATTATATTCTGCAGGATTGGTGCACTTTCAGAAAACTCACCAAAATCGCAGGTAATAACAGAAGTCTATGGCTTAGTGCAGGTAACCCGCAGGTAAACTGCTCTGCACCTGCACATCAGTTTGAAAGCAGCCCAGTAACCACTTCAGAACAGATATGCCCATATATACACTGTGATTTTAGTAATAAACTGACCTTTAATAACAGTATTCTATTCTATTCCGTCCCAGAGCAGGAGGTCGCGGGCCACATCAGAGGGCTTTGCGGGCCTAAAATGCCTAAGTGTCTAAAATTCCACATAGAGGACCAGGGTTTTCCTTCCCCTGAATTCAGACTTTGTTCTCTCAGGTTTGTTCGCTCCATTCCAGGAGTATTCTGACCTTCTGCATTAAAGTCTTGGGACTGATGATAGCCTCTATTGAGGAAAATTCTATTTGGCCAGTTTCATCCAAAGAATCTGCAATGTGAAATTCTGTCATTGTGTGACAAATTGGTCTTTTTTTTAGACAAACATCAAGGACCAGGCTGTTTCTGAACTTGTGGCTTCAGAACCTTACTGTAACATTGGGGAGACAGTTTATTCCAGTGTTCTTGAAGATTTTGATGAAGGATGGCATCCTGTGTGGTTGGGGAGGTGTCCTGGGTGCTCTGTTGGAGCGAGGCTTGGGAAATTGGAGTTGAAAGAATCTCATCTCCTGATCAATATCCTGGAGCTTCGGGTGATTAGTTTTCTCTTTAGCTCTGGACCGATGTACTGTCAGAGGTCATCCACTGCAGACTCAGCCAGACAATGCCAGGATGATGGCATACATTAATCATGAACTAGAGGACTTGCTGCTACAAATGAGGTAGAGCAAATTCTGTATTGGGCAGAACATCATGCTCCAGCTGTGTTCACTGCGTCCATCCCTGGCGTAGATAATGTGCACTCAGATTTTTTTTCTTCCAGCAGCGTGTGGACCTGGGAGAGTAGTCTCTGCACCAGTACTGTGTTCCCGGGACCTTCGTCACAGGTGCGGAATGCTAAATGTAGTCCTTCTAGCCTCATGATTTAACAACAAATTGGATAGGTTTGTATCCAGATCTATGGACCTGCTGGCAGAAGCGATGGATGCTGTAGTAGCGCCATGTGGTTTGTACAACCTGATCGTTTTTTGTTCTTCCCCTATGGTTTTCCTGATCCTTGGTAACCCAAGAAAGCGTGATATTCCAGCCTGGTCAGACTTCTTACAGATACATTGTGGGCCATGCCTAGATCTGCTATCCCAAGCACTGATGTACCACCCTGCTTCTCAATCGCTTGCTTTATTGACATGGCTGTAGAAGCCAAGGTTTTAAGGGACAGAAACATCTTTTGAGTTTGTTATCCCTACAATGCTAAAGCCTAGCAAGTCTGCTTCTTGCAAGGTCTTTCACTAGACATGGAAAGCATACTTTGCTTGGTGTGATTCCAGGGGCTTTACCTTCACTTCACAGATCATTTGTTTCCTGCTGCTGGGTCTGGACCAACCTTTTACCTATAGTACCATCAAGGGCCAGATCTGTGTACTTGCTGCTCTGTTCCACAGACTGTTGGCTTCCCACTTTCTAAACAGGACTTTTGTACAGCGAGTCCTGGTCAAAACCCCTCTGGCTCCATAAGATTTGAATCCAGTCCTCTTTGTACTTCAGAAGCCCTGTTTGAACCTATCACCATTTGAACCTTTCTGCTCTGATTCAGAGAGCAGTTAAAGGGTCACTAAAGGAAATTTTTTTTTTTGCTGAAATGACTGTTTACAGGGCATAGAGACATAATAGTTAACTGATTCCTTTTAAAAATGATTAAAAATAGATAAAAAAAACAATCATATAATGTGCCTGCAGTGTAGTTTCGTTTTTGCTGTTGTTTGCTGGTTCTCTGATGTACAGAGAGCCACTAGAGGGCAGTCAGCCAATAGAGAGCAGTGATACTTTGTCTAAAACTCCTCAGCACCAATCCAGTTTAGTTTTAATCACACCTCCTTGATTAGTGACCACCGTGAGAAATCTCCCAGTACTGTGGTTATCAGGAAACAGGCAACCAGGAAGTGTCCAGAACAGAGAGGATTTACAGCAACATGAATGCAAAAACGAACAATGAGGACATGAAACCAGGACTGCAGCAAGGTAAAGGAAGCTATTTAGCTAAAAAAAAAAATTCCTTTAGTGACCCTTTAAGTGGGTTTCTGAGCTGGCAGCTTTTATTTTGCAAGGATAGGTCTTCTCCACTTTCCACAGCGGTCTCTGCATTTAACCCTACCCAAGACATTATCTTTCTGTCCTTGTGTCCAGCGCTAATTCACCAGAAGGTCGTCTCCCTCCATGGTTTGTATGTGATCCGGACTGTCTTTCTGTATGGCCAGGATGGGTACCCTGGCTTTTTGATCCACCATTTCTCTGTGGTTTAAGAAGATAATTGTTCAGGCTTATGGTCTTACAGATCAGATTCCCTCTTTCCAGTTAATGCTCACTCTACTAGACCTTGAGCACTTCTTGAAGTGAATTTGGGCATCATTCCTCATATTTCCAGGTTTGTAAGTCCACCACCTGGTCTGCTGTTCACACATTCTCTAAATTCTACCAGGTGCCAGTTTCAGGCAAAATGTCCTTTTTAGACCGCTCCTTCAGCTGAAGATGGTCTCTTGTCCTTGTTAGGCTCATTGGCTGTTTTTGGCTGTGTTACCCACCCCTAAGTTGGACTGCTTTTGGATGTCCCAAAGTTTTAAGACTTCATATGTCCCTCAATGGATGAGAAAAAATTATTCTTGTACTCACCGTAGAATCTATTTCTTGGGGTCCTTTGAGGGATACATGTCTCACCTATCTGTGTTTATGATCATGTTCTCTGTACTGCTTTGCTTATGAACTGAGGATTGCTGAATACAGTGAAAAGAACTAGGCCGAACACCAGTCCTTGCGGGACATGGTTGCTAATGTTAGCCCAAAGTTAATTTACAACTTCCCCTGGTCTTATGTCTGTAACTAGTTCTTAAAACAAACCTGATTATGCAGTGGAAAAGAACATATTTACCCTGTTGGTGCCCTCCCCAGCAGCACATGCTAAACTTTTCCTTGTACTCCTGCCACTTCATTAGGCTACCAGGAGTAGGCAAAATACCCTGTCCTCCTAGGTATGAAGCAGCATGTGCCTGACTCCCTTTCCTCCCAGGTGACAGTACTGATGCTCATCTGACGCTGATGCTGAATGGCTCATCATTGTCACATTGGGGCGGAAAGACAGTCCTTTGTAGAGTGACTTAGTTGTAGGGTCTTGGAGCTTACACTGGGCCTCCTATCCTAGATTCCAGGTAGTAGAATGAAGCAGCAGGGCAACAAAGGAACTCTAAAAATGTGCTTTTAGGGAGCGATTATTAAAGCAAATATGTTGCATTGCTTTGCATGGGCACAGGTTTGCTTTAACCTTTGTACAAACATTCTGCCTAAATTCTTGCATCCTCAACTTCTGTAGAGGAGGAGGTTGTTACAGACCTATAGGAGAAGATTTACTAATGCCCTGTACACACGATCGGTTCATCCGATGAAAACGGTCTGATGGATTTTTTCATCAGATATCCGATGAAGCTGACTTTCATCAGTCTTGCCTACACACCATCAGTTAAAAAAACGATCGTGTCAGGCCTCGTACACATGACCGAGGAACTCGTCGGAAAAGACACATCGTTTTCCTCGACGAGTTCCTTGTTAGGCTTGTCAAGGAACTCGACAAGCTTGCTTTGCGTACACACGGTCAAGACAAAATCTCCCCGTTCTCAAACGCAGTGACGTACAACACATACAATGGCAGGGGAAGTTCGATTCCACTGTCACAACCCTGGGGGCTGCTTTTGCTAATCTTATGTTACTGCGTGTTAAGTAAAAGTTTGGTAAGAGACGATTTGCACTTTTCAGTCTGTTACAGCATGAAAAATGTGTTATGTCCATTACAAATGCTACTTTTACTCCCGTCTCATACTTTATTCTGAGCATGCGCGGGTTTCTTAGCATGCACACGCTCAAGTTTCTCGACGAAAACCAGCCCGACGAGGAACACGACGAGGAAATTGAGACTCCCGTCGAGGAAAAAGAGAACTTGTTCTCTTTTTTTTCCGTTGAGTTCTTCGACAGTTTCCTCGATAAAAAACGTACACACGACCGTTTTCCTCGGCAAAAAAGCTCTCCTACCAAGTTTCTTGATGGATTCCGTCGAGTTTCTCGGTCGTGTGTACGAGGCTTCAGAACGCGGTGATGTAAAACACAACGACGTGCTGAGAAAAATGAAGTTCAATGCTTCCGAGCATGCGTCGACTTGATTCTGAGCTTTAGTTGATTTTTAACCGATGAATATCCCCACAGACGATCATTTTTTTCTATCGTTTTTTTAACCGTCTGATAATTTTTAAAACGGGTTTTAAGTTTTTTCACTGATGGGGGGGGGGGGGGGTGGAACTGATGGAGCCCACACATGATCGGTTCGTCTGCTGAAAATGGTCCATCAGACCGTTTTCATCAGACGAACCGATCGTGTGTACGCGGCATAAAACTGTTACACAAAGAATGTGGTGCAGCTGTGCATTGTAACCAATAAGCTTCTAGCTTCAGCTTGTTCAATTAAGCTTTGACAAAGCCTGCATTCACATTGGGCCGATTTGGCATGTGATTTGACGTGTCAAATCACATGCCAAATTGGTGTCTATTGCCGGCAATGGCACCGTTCGAATTGGTGTGGTACCGCAGAGATTTCCAAAAGTAGTTCTTGTACTACTTTTGGAGTCTTCTGGGGCAATTTGAATAGACATCTGTGCATGAACCTCCCCAAATCGCCCCCAAAGTCGGCCTGCATGGCCGGTTTGAAATTGTGCGCGTTCAGCTGAACACGCACAATTTCAAAACTGCATCAGTTTGAACCTAGGCTGAAACCTAGAAACTGATTGGTTACTATGCACAGCTACACAAAGAAAAAAGTTGCGCTAAATATATCTATTAGTAAGATGCACTGAAAACAGCGCAAATAATTTGAAGAACCAGAGGCGATTAAGTTTGCATGTGTTGCGCTATATAAGTTTTCATTCATTCATTCATTCATTCAAAGTGACACCAAAAACATGCTATGAACAAAATAAATTGTGAATATAATACACGATTGTGGATTATCCACAATCCACCATAAAGTCCAAAGTTAAAGGTGTTCACATTCAATGATCTCCCAACTAAAAAAATATTATCCACAAGCGTCCTGGGGAAAAGTGATGATAGAAACACCTCCACCACGATCACACACTGCCTCTTACCGGAAATATTTGATCTCTAAATTATAGGAGATCAAATGCAGCATGAACTGATGGTATCCTTGAATCATATCGCCAGGGCAGGACACTCACACTGGTGGGTTGCCTCAAACAGTACGCCGTGATGGAATATATAAGAAAGAGGAGGGAACTAGCATAGTGTAAAATCCTTGAGTATTTACTCGGTAGTAAAAAGATGTGCCCTTACATCAAATCAGTAACATGAAGCATATAAATAGATAAGCCAGCCGTCTCCCCGAACATGCAGCCCGTATCTTCTGGGTCTGATCACTTGATGCGGTGACGTCAGAACGTCGCCTCCCAACGTTTCGTCTCGATGGGGACGTGGTCACTATGCACAGCTGCACCAGATTCTGTGTGCACCAGTTTTAAGAAACCCCCCTCAATGTGTGCACCTTTATTTGCTTTCACATTGCAAGAAAAGTGTGGTTATTAATTATATTTATGAATTTCAACGGCTTCTTTTTAAACAATATAATGCTTTTTAATAACACTGGAGATCTTCTTTATTGCTTTGTCTTCCTGGTCTAGATTAAAAAGGCACTGGAACTCTATGAACAGCTACGCCAGAGAATGGGTGTGGTCATTGTTGGGCCCAGTGGTGCAGGCAAGTCCACCCTATGGCGCATGTTAAGAGGAGCACTTGGCAAAATTGGGAAGGTTGTTAAGCAGTATACCATGAACCCTAAAGCAATGCCGAGACACCAACTGTTGGGTCACATAGACATGGACACACGAGAGTGGTCAGATGGAGTCCTAACCAACAGCGCTCGTCAGGTTGTCAGAGAGCCTCAAGGTCAGTCATTTCTGCATTTAGTTTTGGTACATTGATTAAAAAAAACGTGACAGTCAAAATATATAAGAAAAACTGATTGAATGAAACGATTGTGGGGCATGTGACTACCTTTACAACATATACTCTAGATTTACTCATTCCAGTTTGTAATGTTTGGCACTTGTAGTGTTTAAAAACTGCATAATATTTTTGATACAATTTGAATATATTGGATTCTTCTTTAAAGTGGAACTTCAGTAATTTTTTCATCTTTCCATATATTAAATCTCCTACCATTGTTGTTTTAACTTCGGATAGTAAAAAATATTTTTTTCTGCCATGAAATACCATATACAGCCTTTGTTGTCTGGTAAAAAGCCTAGGCTTATGACCTCATGCACAGCTCTCTCTCACTCTTGTGAGAGTTTGCCAAGAAGGGAGGGGAGATGAGTCATAAGAGGGCTGAAAAGAGCTGCAGAGCTGGATGTGTGGGTCTGTGTAAATCCAGGAAATGAACAGGCTGCAGCTTCAGCTGCCCAGCATATTTGGCAACCACACAGATCCACCTCCTGTCAGCGGTGAGGGGACCAATGTGTGTTCCCAGTACAGAGGAACACACATCGGTCTCCTCCCCTTGAGAGTCCCCTCCCCCCTACAGGTAGAACACACCTTAGGGAACATATTAACCCCTTCAGCACCACCTAGTGGTTAACCCCTTCCCTGCCAGTCACATTTACACAGTAATCAATGCATATTTATAGCATTAATCGCTGTATAAATGTCAATGGTCCCAAAAACGTGTCAAAAGTGTCCGATGTGTTCGCCGCAATGTCACGGTCACAGTAAAAAATCGCAAATCGCCGCCAATACTAGTAAAAAAATGTATAAAATAAAAATGCCATAAATCTATGACCTATTTTGTAGACGCTATAACTTTTGCGCAAACTTGTGATATTTATTAAATAAAAAAAGTAAATAATATTGTGTTTCTTTTTTAAATTGTCGCTCTTCTTTTGTTTATAGCACAAAAAATAAAAACGGCAGAGATGATCAAATGCCACCAAACGAAAGCTCGATTTGTAGGGGGGAAAAAACATAAAGATTTAGTTTGGGTATAGTGTTGCATGACCACGCAATTGTCATTCAAAGTGCAACAGCGCTGAAAACTAAAAATTGGTCTGGGCAGGAAGGGGGTGAAAATGCCCTGTATGGAAGGGGTTAAACCTGCTTTTAATTCAACACTTTAATTGTATTGCTTTTAATAGACATCAACTCTTGGATAATCTGTGATGGTGATATTGATCCAGAGTGGATTGAGTCTCTAAATTCTGTACTTGACGATAACCGACTCCTCACCATGCCCAGTGGAGAGCGAATCCAGTTTGGTCCCAATGTTAACTTCATCTTTGAAACGCACGATCTGAGCAGTGCCTCTCCAGCCACCATATCTAGAATGGGGATGATTTTCATGAGGTAATCAAACTCGCACTCTACCAAGAGCACCTTTGATCATCCATTATTGCCTTTCTTGAAATAACTTTATTTGATTTTCTTATGTAGCGACGAGAACACTGATCGGAACTCTTTGATCCGCTCCTGGCTCCGGGGACAGCCAGAAGCACACAGACATAATTTGGAGAACTGGATCGGAGATTATTTTGAGAAGGCATTAAATTGGGTTCTTAAACAGGTACATTAGTGAGTAATATGTGCTGTTCTACATTTTTATATCTTTTTCTGGGTCATCTGCAGTATATTACATTCCCTGTTGGCAGCAGAGGAATGAAATACTTGAGTTTGATGTGTTCTGTGCTTGGGGCACTGACTGAATTACACAGTGTGATCCATTCCAGGCATGTGTGCGAGTGGAAAAAATAAGCGGAACTTTATGTTTCAAAGCCGTAATATTGTAATGAAATGAGCAGCTCTTGCCTGCTGAGGCTTATATTACTGTGTCTGTATATCATGTACTGCCTCCAAATTAACAGTCAGCACTTCCGTCAAAGATAGTACAGAAAAGGTGATTTCTGAAGTTTGGGAACTGATATTGGCTGGAGGTGAAACTCTAGAGTTAATGAGATTTTTTGCCAGAAGCTATACGTTTTTCAGTTCCATAATATGTTAAATAGTGTTGAACGGTAGACTTTGTAGTTTGGATTCCAATGATTATTCCGTTGGATAAATGTGATGCTAACATACATTGCATAGCCAAAAGTTTGTGGACACTTGACCATCACACCTACACAGTGGGGTTTATTTACTGAGACTGGAGAGTGCAAAGTCTGGTGCAGCTGTGTATGGTAGCCAATCGGCTTCTAACCTCATCTTGTTCAGTTAAGCCATGGGTGCTCAACCTGTGGCTCTCCAGCTGTTGCTGAACTAAAAGTCCCATGAGGCATTGCAAGGCTGCCAGTTACAAGTATGACTCCCAAAGACAGGGGAATGGTGGAACAATAGCTGGAGGGCCGCAGGTTGAGCATCCATGAGTTAAGCTTTGACAAAAAACCTGATTGGTTTTTGTTCAGAGCTGCACTAGATTTTGCACTCACCAGTTTTAGTAAATCAATCCCAATAAGTCAAAGTTGGGTAGACACTCTTTCAGATTATTGTGTGGACAATATGGTCAATATAACAGCATACAAAGACATTTTTGATAATTGTGTGCTTCCAACTAGTTAGCCACAGTTTGGGAAGTGCTCTTTTCTGTTCCAGCATGACTATGCCATCTCCATAAAGACATGGGTTGACTAGTGTGGTGTGGTGGAACTCTAGTGTCCTACAGAGAGCCCTGACTTTAAACTTATTGAACACCGTTGGGGTGAATTGGAACACAGATTGCAAGCCAGGTAGGTCTTCTCGACCAACATTAGTACCTGACCTCACAAATGTTTGTTGGGCAATATTTGATAGATTTCCTCAAATTTGGTGGGTATTGTTATAGCTGAAAAAAGCGTGTGCGTGTGTGTGTGTGTGGGTGGAGGAGAAACTACAGATAAATGCCTGTGGTTTTTGAATGGGATGTCCAACAAGTTTATACAGTATACGCATGAAGGTCTGATATACACACATTTTTGGCCTTATAGTGTAACAGTGCATTACATTACAGGTTAGGTGTTGTTCAGTAATCACAGTTTTCTGCTAAACTGGGCACAAAACCCCATTGAATATAAATAAATACATTTTTAATATATAAAGCAGTTATAGGGCGAGTCACTCCCTTTTGTATTCAAGTCCAACGAGTGGAGATAGTATCAATAGTGGGCTCCAAAACATCATCCACCACCAATTATGTATCAAAGACTGATACAATCTGCAAAATTCTTTACTTCAAATTAGAGTTTACAGTTTCAAGCATCTCTGCTCTTTATCAAGCTGTGCAGAGCAGACACAGTCCCACTCTCCTCTATGGGGAAATTGTATGGGAACGGACCATCTTTCAGTTTTCATCTTATTTACCAGGTGGAAAATTAGACCACCATCCATCTGGATTTTGCGGGCAGGGTCAGATCGTAGGGCTGCGCATCTTTACCGGTCTCACGATTCGATGCGATTACGGTTATCAAGTCCACGATTCGATTCGATTCCACGTTGCATCACGATTGCAGCGCAAGTGCGCATGACTTTTATCAAAAAAAATGTAAGTACTCTTCCATTTTTTTTCTATCTGTTCTTAAGAAAAACCCCACACAATAACACTTCCTGCATGTAGCACAGTCTAAACACAGCAGACATGCTACAGGAGACGGTCAGAGACTGCAGACATAGTACAGGAGATGGTCAGAGACTGCAGACATGCTACAGGAGATGGTCACAGACTGCGGACATGCTACAGGAGATGGTCAGAGACTGCGGACTTGCTACAGGAGATGGTCAGAGACTGCGGACATGCTACATGAGATGGTCAGAGACTGCGGACTTGCTACAGGAGATGGTCAGAGACTACGGACATGCTGCAGGAGATGGTCAGAGACTGCGCACATGCTACAGGAGATGGTCAGAGACTACGGACATGCTACAGGAGATGGTCAGAGACTACGGACATGCTACAGGAGATGGTCAGAGACTGCGGACATGATACAGGAAATGGTTTAGAGACTGCGGAAATTACACAGAAGATCAGCAGGTAAGTATGATTTTTTTTTTTATTTTAAAGAGAAAATAATACCCTTTAGTATCACTTTAACAAACCCATTGAGTCTTTTGGCAGCAACTTGCATAGTAAACAGGTAACATCACTGCAAAAATAAAAAAAGGAAGACATTCCAATCGGCAAGAAATATACTGCTTGTAGATCAGTAGATGGTTCCAGAGGGGAGAGATGATAGGGAAATCACAGAAAGAAATTAGACAGTAAAAGAGTTTGTGCAGCCCCCAATGTGTTAGGCACACAGTACACACACACAGGATAGCTGCAGCAGGTAAGGGGGGGGGGGATGTTCCACCTCTATACTCTCACCCATATATCAAGCATGACAGGCTTATCTCTCACCTCCGGAGCACTCCCATCCCCCCCTCCTCTCCTCGTAGCTCGTTTCCAGAAGCAAACTTTATGGCTCATCCCACGGATGTTAAAGCAGCTGCAGTGTCGGCTCCGTGCACAGTGATCTGTGTGTCTGTCTCAGCTCCTCATGATGCTCGGCACCGCCCATCGGGGAGTGTCACTGTCCAGAGCTACAAATCACAGAGGAGGGGGAGAGCATGGGTGGGGGCAGCAACAAGGCTACATTGTGTGTGTTGAGGAGGGGACAGTGCCAGGTGCAGCCAGCCGATCGGCGGCTATACATTCCAGCAAAGACATTGCTGTGCGGGGGGGGGAGGGGCCGATTATCGATTATTGCTGAATACCGCATCGATGCAGAATCGGGAAGGGTATAATCTCGATGCAGCGATAATTTTCAACACCCCTATCAGATCGGATAGCGGCGGATGTCAGCTACACGTTTACTACACAAGGTCACATCTAAATACCCACACAGGTGTATCCCAATCACCAATGGAACCTCTGTAACCCTATAAGTGAATAAAGATATTTGTACAACTTTATTTAACTACAAAGCATACATTACACTTAGCCATGACATATCATGTAATAATAATCCCATTATTATACTGTCCCAAGGATGTAAGCTTGCATTGTTCCATCAACTCAGATTCTGTTTATTATTTGTATCCTAAAAGAAGAGCATAACATTGTATATAATAAATGAATAGTCAATTTCTATGTCCAGAATCAAGAGTATTTAAAGAAACAAATAGAGATTATCGTCTCTATTTAAGCCTTGGGAATGCAATGTATTTAATTGGTTAATCCACTGTATCTCCCTTTTGTTTTAGTTTTAGAATTCTGTCACCCCCCACTCTCCTGTCGCTTGGTATTTCTTCTAAAATCATAAACCTCAATTCAGTGTCTCTGATTGTGTTCCATAAAATGTTTTGGCACTTGTAAATCTGTTTGCCTCAGATGGAGCTGCGATGTTTGGATATACGGTCTTGAATCTTTTGCGTGGTTTCCCCCACTTAAATTAGGTTACAGGGGGCACATCCGAGGCAAATAACCAGGTTTACCAGTACTGAAACATTTTATGGAACACAATCATAGAGGCACTGAATTGAGGTTCATAATTTTAGAAGAAATACCAAGGGATGGGAAAGGGGGGGACAGGATTCTAAAACTAAAACAAAGGGTGGTATAGTGGATAACCAATTAAATACATTGCATCCCCATGGCTTGAATAGAGACTATAATCTCTATTTGTTTCTTTACATACTCTTTATTTTGGACATATAAATTGACTTTTCATTTATTATACAAATATTATGCTCTTCTTTTAGGATATGAATAATGAACAGGATGAGTTGATGGAACAATGAAGGCTTGGGACAGTATAATAATGGGATTATTAGTACATGATACCGGTTATAGCTAAGTGTAATGTATGTTTTGTAGTTAAAGTTGTACAAATCTCTTTGTTCAAGTATACTTATAGGGTTAATGAGGTTCAGTTGGTGATTGGCATACACCTATGTGGTTACACCCTGTGTAAGTATTTAGATGTGTTCTTGTGTAGTGAACACTTGCAGCTAGATGAAGAGCAGGGATGCTTGAAACTTTACAATCGCTTGTAACTGTTAGGCCCCTTTCACACGTGCGGACCGTATGTCTGCTTTTTCATCCATCCGTTTGCGGATGAAAAAGGGACACAAATTGGTCCCTATGAGATTGCGGGTGCCAGCGGATGAACATCCGCTGACACCCGATCTTGTCCGCTTCCGCAATGATCTGATTCTACAGACGGAAGAAAATCCTATTTTTCCTTCCGTCTGCGGATCGGATTGGATGAACACGGACATACGGTCCGTGTTCATCCGATCCCCCCCATAGGGGAGAGCGGAGAAAAGACAGGGCAGTCCCTGCACAGTGTGCGGGTACCGCCCTGTCATCTGCCGGCTCAGCGGGGATCAACGGAGCGATCCCTGCTGAGCATACGGAGGCGGATCATTACTGATCCGCCCTGCGTGATAGGGGCCTTATGAAAACTCTAAAGTAAAGAATTTTGGAGATTGTATCCTTCTTTGATGTGTGTGTGTGTGTGTGTGTGTGTGTATACACACACACACACACACACACACACACACACACACACACACACACACACACACACACACACAATGTATTTTATTATATCTATTCATGTGACAACACTGAAGAAATTACACTTTGCTACAATTTAAAGTAGTGAGTGTACAGCTTGTATAACAGTCACCTCAAAATAACTCAACACACAGCCATTAATGTCTAAGCTGCTGGCAACAAAAGTGAGTACACCCCTAAGTGAAAATGTCCAAATTGGGCCCAAAGTGTCAATATTTTGTATGGCCACCATTATTTTCCAGCATTGCCTTAACCCTCTTGGGCATGGAGATCACCAGAGCTTCACTGGTTGCCACTGAAGTGCTCTTCCACTTCTCCATGACGACATCACTGAGCTGGTGGATGTTAAAGACCTTGCGCTCCTCCACCTACCATTTGAGGACGCCCCACAGATGCTCAATATGGTTTAGGTCTGGGGATATTGGCCAGTCCATCACCTTTACCCTCAGCTTCTTTAGCAAGGCAGTGGTTGTCCTGCAGGTGTGTCTGGGGTCATTATCATGTTGGAATACTGCCCTGTGGCCCAGTCTCGAAAGGGAGGGGATCATGCTCTACTTCATTATGTCACAGTACATGTTGGCATTCATGGTTCCCTCAATGAACTGTAGCTCTCTAGTGCCGGCAGCACTCATGCAGACCCAAACCATTCCACTCCCACCACCATGCTTGACACTTGTCTTTGTACTCACTTGGTTGCTGCCACACACGCTTGACACCATCTGAACCAAATACGTTTATCTTGGTCTCATAAAGACCACAGGACATGGTTCCAGTAATCCATGTCCTTAGTTTGCTTCTCTTCAGCAAACTGTTTGTGGGCTTTCTTGTGCATCATCTTTAGAGGCTTCCTTCTGGGACAACAGCCATGCAGACCAATTTGATGCAGTGTGCAGTGTATGGTCGGAGCACTGACAGGCTGACCCCCCCCCCCCCCCCCCCCCTTCAACCTCTGCAGCAATGCTGGCAGCACTCATACTATTTCCCAAAGACAACTTCTGGATATGACTCTGAGCACGTGCACTCAACTTGTTTGGTCCACCATGGAGAGGCCCGTTCTGAGTGGAACCTGTCCTGTTAAACCACTGTATGGTTTTGGCCACCGTGCTGCAGCTCAGTTTCAGGGTCTTGGCAATCTTCATATAGCCTAGGCCATCTTTATGTAGGGCAATTTTTTTTTTCCAGATCCTCAGAGAATTCTTTGCCATGAGGTGTCATGTGGAACTTCCAGTGACCAGTATGAGAGAGTGAGAGTGAAATCACAAAATTTAGCACACCTGCTCCCCATTCACACCTGAGACCTTGTAACTAATGAGTCACATGAGACCGGGTAGGGAAAATGGCTAATTGGGCCCGATTTGGACATTTTCCCTTAAGGGTGTACTCACTTTTGTTGCTAGCGGTTTTGACACTAATGACATTAGTGTGTTGAGTTATTTTGAGGGTACAGCAAATTTACACTGTTATACAATCTGTGCACTCACTACGTTACATTGTAGAAAAGTGTAATTTGTTCAGTGTTGTCACATGAAAAGATATAATAAAATCTTTACAAACATGTGAGGGGTGTATTCACTCTTGTGAGATACTGTATATGTATGTCTATATGTATATAGTTGGTATATACACAGTATATACAGGGAGTTTTGTCACCATCCCGTTTTGTTCAATATTTCATAGTTATACAGGTCTAATTCAGGAAAATCAAAGCGTTGGGCCCCTTGTTGCAACGGAAACTTTCCATTTGCGTAGGCACACCCCCAGAACTACATATTTGCTTACTCTACACAAAATTGTTTGGATTTGGCTGACAACACTGTTTGGATTTTAGTGCAACATATGCATTGTTGTCAAACAATAAAGAGGGGTTAGCAGCTCACTGAATTTCTAGCAGGAACAGGTATTTCTCTGTACTTGCCGTATTTTTAAAAAGAAATGTGCATGCAACACCTATATGTACTGTATATGTTGGTCCCCCTCCTTCCCTAGACATAAACTTTCATTTCTCTAATGTTCCCTCCACAGAATGATTTTGTAGTGGAAACCAGTCTCATAGGAACAGTTCTGAATGGATTGTCTCACCTTCATGGCTGTACTGATCGCAGTGAGTTCATTATCAGTCTTATTCGAGGCCTCGGAGGAAATCTCAATATGAAGTCTAGGAATGACTTTGCTAAAGAGGTAGTTAAACCAAAACCTGCATACATTTATGTAACCAACACGTCATGTCTGCTATTATGTAACAATTTCAAACCTGTACATTTTTTCATTATACGTCATCGAAGACTTTAGGATAAGACCTAAAAAATTTAAAACCCTTGTCAAAGACACTTTTTTATGATCAGTCTAGAAAATTGTATATGGTGACTGTTTGCATATAGTGTCTAGCTCTTATTGAGGGGTCAGGAGCAATGGGAGAATGGTTTATCAGTCAGAAATGTAATCAACTAATCAAAAGTTCTTCCAAGGTTTTTTTTTTTTTTCAGCAATTTGTGTTAGCCCTTAAAAGGCACACTTATGTAATTTTGGAAAAATTGCTGGAATAAGACACAATGGCCCAGATTCACAGAGAGGTGGGCGCACATTACGCTGCCGTAACGCAAATGCCATACGCCACGCCGACTCAGCGCGGAGAGGCAAGCACTGCATTCAGCAAGCCAGTGCTCCCAACGCTGCGCCAGCGTGGCGTAGGATTCGAAGGCGTAGGCCGGCGTAGGTGGAAGTGGGCGTAAACCATGCAAATGAGGCGTGACCCCATGCAAATGATGGGCCGAGCGCCAGACAGATACGTATTACGAACTGCGCATGCACCGTGACGTGGACGCATCCCCCTGCGCCTGCTCACAACAACGTCGGAACAACTGCCTATACTACGCCGGATCACTTCGTACGGCGTGAACGTAACCTACGCCCAGCCAGACACACGTCCAACGTAAAATACGCCGGCTTGTGTTCCATGGTGCAGACCTTTGCATGTCTGCTGCTGGGTTGCGCCTCCTTTATGGGGAATAACTTTATGCCGGATGTACAACTTGCGCGCAATTCGCGTAGCCTACTTCGGGCGCACACAGGTTCATGAATCGACGTATTTCCCTCATTTGCATGTTTGAATGGCTAATCAATGGGAGCGGCACCATGCACCCAGCCTAAATGTGCGCTCCCACCCTACGCCGGCGTAAGCAAGATACGTTGGTGGGGTGTAGCCTGGCTTTAGGTGCATATCTGTTTGTGGGTCTGGCGCACAGATACGACGGCGCATATTTGCACTTACGTTGGCGTAACTTGTTATACGTCGGCGTAAGTGCTTTGTGAATCCGGGCCAATATGTATCATATTTATCAACTGATGACTAGTATTGGATTTTATTCTGCATATAAATTTGCCACTTCCACATGATGCTTTTTCCATGATAACTAATTTTATTTTATGTTTCTTTTTGGTAGTTGTCAATAATTGTAATCATGTGTGGTTAGTTGCTTTATTTTCCTATTTTGCTCTAGGTCTTCAGCTGGGCTAGGGAATCTCCACCTGATCCTCGTAAACCACTGGAAACCTATTATGACAGTAAAAGTGGACGCTTGATGTCCTACAACCTGGAAAAACCAGATAACTTAACTATTGAAGACTTTAGTAATCCTCAGGCACTTCCTGTCATCAGAACTCCTGACATCCAGAGAGGGCTTGACTACTTTAGACCATGGCTTGGCGCTGACACCAAACAGCCCTTCATACTGGTTGGACCAGAGGGCTGTGGGAAGGGGTATGTATGATCTTCCTTCACAACAGCACCAGTATTATCGGGCAGACTGAAAGTTAGGGTTTAATTTTAACCTTTGTTTTAATATTTACCTCTATATCTGTAGCATTCTTGGCACCACTCTATAATTGGTCACTGCCAGGGATGGACTGACCATTGGGACTACAGGGAGTTTCCCGGTGGGCCGATGGCTCAGTGGGTCGGCTTCAGTGACAGCGGCCTGGGAGTTTCTCACTTCTGCCTAATATTGTCCCATAAGGGGGGGGGGGCACCAAACTGATTATTTTCCCCGGGAGAAATAATGTCTAGCCTCCCCACTGGTACTGCCTATAAGAGTACCAGTACCAGCCGTTCTACTCTAATAAAGTAAAATGGCTAGTGAAGGGGGAGAGGGGGCTTGGGTGGCCGGGGGGGTGCCGGAGTTGTCCGGCCGATGTGGGAGAGACCTGTCAAAGTGGGCCAGTCTGGATGAAGTCCTGGTCACTGCGGACATTCAAATTGCCCATGTTCCGGTGCCACAATTGGCACCTTTTGGGTTGGAGGGGGGACAGGATACCCGTCTTTGACAGGTATCCTTTCCCACTTCTGGGAGTCCGGGCCGTGGCCCGTGACTTCAGCGTGGGGCTCCCTCCTCCTCCAGCCACCAGGCCAGTAGGAGAGAGGAGCGGGCCTTCAGCCATGCGCAGATATGGTTTCCTGGCATAAAGCCGAAAGGCTACACTGCCGGGTACCCTTACCTGCAATGGCGGCGGCAGCACCCGACAGTTGATGGAAACATTAGCTGCGGGTGCCGACATCGCTGGACTCCAGGACAGGTAAGTGCAGTATGTGTAGCTGTTGGTTTTAACTTTTTTTGGCGGAACACCGCTTTAAGTATTGCCCTAATATAAAAGACAAATTGTGAGATGCAGAAACTAATATTAACTCAAATGGGCTTCATACGCAAGAGGGGGAACGCAGACACACTATTTGTGAGGGTTTTCTGTTCGCATATTAGTTGGTTTCCTATTGCAAGGAAAGTTTGGTCATATTTATACTGAGTATTTTTTCTTTTGTAGTGTAGAAACAACTCTTTTAAACACAATTATTTGTGTAGTGATGCCTTGCAGTTGCTCGATTCCTCTTAATAAATGTTACTGCAATTGTTCTTTTCAGAATGCTTCTTCGCTATGCATTTTCTCAGCTCCGCTCAACGCAGATCGCTACGGTTCACTGCAGTGCTCAGACATCTTCCCGCCACATCTTACAGAAACTGACACAGACCTGCTTGGTAATCAGCACCAACACTGGCCGAGTCTACAGGCCAAAAGACTGTGAACAGCTTGTTCTCTACTTAAAGGATATCAATCTCCCCAAACCTGACAAGTGGGGGTCAAGCTCACTGGTAGCATTTCTACAACAGGTGAGGAAGATATTGTAACCAGCTACGTGTTCAGTTAAGTTTATTACATAAACATGTAGTAAGCCAATAGTAACCCAGAAAAGCGCATTCGAAGTGGTTTGGGCATCTGACTGGAAGGCTTCAGTTTAAGGTGTTCAATGTGAATCCACAATTGTATGGAAGAATTGAATTGTACATCCTATGTTATTTTCCTGAGACCAAATTTTATGGGAAAACAAACCACAGTCTGGTTTAAGCAGTTTATTAGGATCAGATAAGAGGATGGAGGATGACATAAATAAGAAATAAAATCAAAGCTATCCCTAAAAGGTAAAAGACTAAAGTGCACATCCTGCCAAAACGATTATTTAGTTCTGTGAAGAGTGGAGAAGGATTAGAACCTCTGTCATTTTTTTACTGTTATCCAAGACTCTATTAGAGAGATGTTCTCTTACTTAATTTCCCAGTGACAATGGTCTCACAAGACAGGAAAATCTCCAACACTTAGTAGAATCTGGGAAAGCTGGAACCTTCGTCAACTTTTTCTGTGTCTCTGTTGCATATTATCTGGTGGAGCTGTTATCATCATTACAGTAAGTGAGGGACAATTCCTCTAACGGAGCCCCAAATAGCAGTGAAAACATGATAGTGCTCTAATCCTTCTCCAGTTGATCCAGGTTGGCTGGACTTGCACGTTAACAGTAACTGGAATTCTGACTTTTTACAAGTCACTAAACTGAACAAAGCCTGATACAACTCCATATGCCTCTTATTCACTTGTGTTCTTTTTGAATCTGTGGAATAGCTTAGAACACTTAGGACACGTCAAATACTCCTGTGTTATGAGTTATATACCATATATAGGTACTATGCAGTTCAGTTACCAGCTTAAGCCCGGATTCACAAAGCACTTGCGCCGACGTATCTCGAGATACGCCGCGTAACTGCAAATATGCGCCGTCATATCTGTGCGCCATGCCCACAAAACTAAGATACGCCTGAAAATAGGCTTCATCCGACCGACGTAACTTGCCTACGCCGCCGTAGAGTGGGCGCATATTTACGCTGGACGTATTTGGCACTCACATTTATTTTCTATTCACATATGCAAATGAGGGAGATATGCCGATTCACGAACGTACGTCCGTCCGACGCAGTGTGCGTAAAGTCATACGTCCGGCGTAAAGTTATGCCACATAAAGGAGGTGTAACTCAGCAGCATCCATACAAAGGGCTGCACCAGGGAACACAAGCCAACGTGTCTTACGTAGGATGTGAATATGACTAGGCGTAGGTTACGTTCACGCCATAGGCAGTGTTTCGACGTATCTTAGGCAGTTGTTCCGACGTGAATGTGAGCATGCGCACTGATATGTGCCCACGGGACAGCGCATGTGCAGTTGGCGATACGTATCTGTCTGGCGCTCGGGCCATCATTTGCATGGGGTCACGCCTAATTAGCATGGCTCATGCCCACTTCCACTTATGCCGACTTATGCCTTGGAAACCCAGCGCAGATTTGAAAGCACTGGCTTTGTGAATTCAGTGCTTGCCTCTCTGCGCTGCGTCGGCGTAGCGTAAAGGAGATACTCTACGGCGGCATAAATATGAGCCAGTGTCTGTGAATCCGGGCCTATGTGTCTTATAAGAAGACAAAGTAGGCCCAGTGGTCCAAAGTTTTTTTTCTTATTTTCTAGATGAAGACGGAAGATAGAAAATGTAATGTGCCCAGCAATTCTTACAGTTGGAATAAAACACTGGTGCTCATTCCGTGTTAGCCCAATGTAAAATAGCATTATTTATGCAAACATATAAATGTGGTACTGCAAGGGGAAATGTTATACAAGTACCGTATTTATCGGCATATAACACGCACAGGTGTATAATGCGCACCCTAACTTTAAGAGGGAAGTTTCAGGAAAAAAACGTCCACAGCCCCTTGCGTATAACACGCAGGCACAGTTTACCCTCTATTTTCAGGTTAAAAACGTGAGTGTTATACGCCAATAAATACAGTATCCTTTTAGAAATAACCTGCCTCCTCTGGAAATAAACATTTATTAAAACCATGTATCCCTTTTAAACTCCTGTTGGTCCATTTCTGCGATGGGCATCCTCACTGACCAGTAGTAATTTGTTGGAGGGGTGGACAACAGCTCGACTTCAGGAACTGATGTTTAGATTTTGCATTATAAAGCTCCTGATACTCTGGAACCTACTCTCCTTTATTAGTAATCTGGATAAGTGACTTTTTGTGATGCTGGAACACTCTCCTCACACACAGAAAGCCTGATGTTAAAAAATACCAGTATTGGGTGCATCACACACCAAACAAATCAAATGAAATCCTGCCTTGTAAATGTCTTTGATTTTGAATAGAAGAATAGAGTTGATCCCGAATTACAGATGTTAAATACAGAATGAATTTCATGGTTTTGAATGGCTGTATCTGAAACCAAACTTCAGTGTTCCGTTTGGTGATTCGGATTTCCAAAAAGCTTCTGGGAGAAAAATACTGTTGTATTAGTATATTCTTTATAATTATCATGTTCCAGTTTGTTAAACATGACTGGATCCTATTATTTGAGCTAATCACTTAAACCTGTTTTGTATGTTGTGGTGTTTTAGGTTTTAACATACCATGGCTTCTATGATGACAATCTTGAATGGGTTGGCTTAGAAAATATTCAGATTGTGGCATCCATGTCTGCCAGTGGCACCATTGGGAGGCATAAACTGACAACTAGATTCACTTCTGTGGTCCGTATTTGTGCAATAGAGTGAGTATATTATCCTCATAGTATTCCATATATCGTGTCTGAAGTTTGATTTGACCTTACAGCTAAATTCTCTGTTTTATTGAGGTAGTAAAAGGCAACGATATGCAATGCAGAAGGAAAGATTAGGAATAGTAAAGGGACAGGGGGGAGATGAGGAGGAGTAAAATATCCAGGTACAATGGAAATTACAACAAATTAACATATTACACAGTGCTCTATCCAACTACTAAGCTCCAAATGAAATAAAGGGGAATATGAAGAGTATTATTATTATTATACATGATTAATATAGCACCAACAGTTTGCACAGCACTTTACAACATGAGGGCATATAGTACAGTTGCAATACAGGAGGAATTGGAGGGCCCTGCTCATTAGAGCTTACAATCTAGGAGGGAGGGTGAAGTGATACAAAAGGTATTAACCGTGGGGGATGATCTGATGGAGAAAGTAAAAGTACAATTGTTAGGTGGGGGCAGGATATGCTTCTCTGAAGAGAAGGGTTTTCAGGGATTGTCTAAGCAAGCAGAGTAGGAGATAGTCAGACAGATTGGGGTAGGGAGTTCCATAGGATAGGAGAGGCTCTGGAAAAGTCCTGGAGGTGAGCATGGGAGGAGGTGACAAGGGAACTAGAGAGCAGGAGGTCTTGGGAGGAACAAATGGAACAAGTAGATTGGTATTTTGAGACTAGGTTAGTGATGTAGCTGGGGGCTGAGTTGTGGATGGCTTTGTAAGTTGTTGTTGGAATTTTGAATTTAATTTGTTGGTTAAATGGAAGCCAGTGGAGGGATTGACAGAGAGGGGTAAGCAGACACTGAGCGGTTGGTAAGGTGCCTGGCAGCAGCATTCATGATGGACTGAAGGGGGGATAGCCTATGTAAAGGTAATCCTGTAAGGAGGGAGTTGCAGTAGTCGAGGAGGGAGATGACCAGGGAGTGAACTAGGAGCTTTGTGGTGTCATTAGTTAGGAGGGGGCATATTTTGGAGATGTTGCAGAGGTTGAGGTGCAAAAGTGTTTGGACATGGGGCATGAAAAGATAGTTCAGAGTCCAGGGTTACACCTAGAACCTTGTCTGCAGGGATGGGCTGATAGTAGTGCTATTGGTATTGACAGAGAAATCAGGGGAAGAGGCACGTGGGGGAGCTCAGTTTTGGATAGATTGAGTTTGAGGAAATGGTGTGACATCCAGGCTGATATGTCTGTTAATAAACTTGTGATACGTGAGGAGACTGATGAGGAGTAGAGAGATAGATTTGTGTGTCCTCAGCATAGAGATGGTATTGGAAGCCATGGAAGACTATTACCTGACCCAGGTGTAGATGGAGAATAAGAGAGGTCCAAGAACAGAACATTGGGGCACCCCAAGAGAAAGGGAGAGGAGAGGCGCAACTGAGCACGTGCAGAGCAGGGTGAGACAAACCCATTGCAATTTTATTTACTTTAAAAAGGATAGCGTCAAGGAATGATTATTGTTTTATTGTCAATTGTTGGTTATAATAGCACAGGATTATGTATCTATATAGGATACATAGGACAGTATTTTTAGCTGCTGACTTTTTCATGGGGAGGCTGGACTTTCTTTTTAAGTGAGATTGGGTTCTGTGAGGAAAATAAATATTGCTATTAATTTTTGTAATTGTTAATTTATTACAGCTATCCTGAAAGGGACCAACTACAGACAATTTGCAGTTCCTATTTAGAGCCTGTTCTTCTTAAGAATCTAAAGAAAGACCCCGTCTGGAGCTCTGTGTCAAAGATTCACCAGCTAGCAGGGTCTATGGTTCAGGTCTATGAACAGGTAGATATTGGACTTCTAACAAGTTATCTTCTGCTTATAATGAATTTGCTGACTCACTGTCTAGCCTTCCCACTCTGTTCTCTGTGTAATTTTAGAGAGAATAAAATGTTATTTCATAAATGAGGGCCTGATAAATAGTAAACGAGAAAGTGGTAGTCCCCATAGTTGAGGTATATCATGTATATAAAACAGTCATCTTTATTGTGGTATAAAAAGTTTATTATTTGGTACATACAATATTCATACAAAGAGAGAAAGCGAGAGCAGCTATAGGCCCATATGCATGTAAAAACACATATGCATATCATAAGGACATCAAACACAATATCACACATGTTATACAGGATCTGCCAACATGTTTTTCAAGGATTAATTTTCTGTGTGCGAGTCAAAACATCTAAGTGTTGTATGTGTTCAAGCTAGGGCGAGACCAAAAAGACTCTTCACCTTACTGATACAGTGCATAGCCAAGACTCGGTAATCAATTATGGCATCTGTTATAAAATACAGGAACACCTGCATAGAAAAGTGACAACACCAATCGTATTCAATCATTAAGAAATATTGGGTTCAAGAAAAAGTCCAACATCCATATATACCACCAACAAAAAAGAAGCCCATCAAAATAAGTAGCGTTTAATCGAACATCATCCAGTCCTTCATACATAAAAAGTCAGTGCTAGCCCCCAGAGCATCGAGGAACTCTGCAGAAGGTGTCTGGGTCTCCCGAGAGCACATTACCCCAGCCGTAGTTCCAGAGTTCCTTGGTGCTCTGGGTGCTGGCACTGACTTTTTATGCATGAAGGACTGGATGATCGATTAAACGCTACTCATTTGGGGGGGGCTTAATTTGTGTTGGTATATATGGATGTTGGACTCTATCTTGAACCCCATTTCTTAACGATTAAATACATTTGGTGTTGTCACTTTTCTATGCAGTTGTTGTTCCTGTATTCTATAACAAATACTATATATACCATATTTATCGGGGTATAGCGCGCTCCCGCGTATAGCGCCCACCCCTAAAGTTGCCCGAATTCCAGTGGAAAAAAGTTGTTTTGTACACAGTTTTGGTGTCTTGCGCGGCGTCCATCGGCGGCCTCGTCGGGCAGGCTCGGCAACTCTCGCGCTGACGTCCTGTACGCTCAGGACGTCAGCGCGAGAGGCGCCGAGACTGCCCGAAGATACACGAGTGTACTGCGCTCGGTATATGCCGGCGCAGTATTTAAACTCGGCGCGGGAAAGCGGGTATCGGCGTATACCGCGCACCCACGATTTTGCCCTGATTTTCAGGGCAAAATAGTGCGTGGTATACGCCGATAAATACGGTATACATATTGTGACAGTAGGAGGTAAAATGGACCGTTTGCTGGACACAGGGTATGCACATTTGCGAGGTGCACGACTACAGAGCGTAGATGTGGACTGGAGAAGACTGCTTTTGCAGCTTTCTCCAGGTTTTGGTATTTTGACATGAGGCTCTGTAGTTTGGAGATTCCACAGTGTCTGGGGTGGGATGGGATCTCCAACCCTGTATCCACATTTTGTGGATGATCAGCCCTTTATAATGAGAGTGTGGGAAGACCTCATGGCTCCCAGTTGGAGACAGCTTCACACTAAGAGCCCTTTCACACTGGTGTGTTTTTGCGGTGTTTTTGCGGTAAAAATGGCGCTATTAAAACGCTCCAAAAACGCCACTCTCCATTGAAATTAATTGAAAATGCTGTAAAAACGCGGTAAAATCACAGTCAAATAGCAGTGTTTTACCGCTATTTTAATGCTCCGCTATAGGCGTTTCCAGTGTGAAAAGGGGTCTAAGACAGGAGGTCTCCAGAAGTCAGAGAGGCTGTAGGAGACGGCCAGAATGTTGGTGACTGCAAGAGGCAGAGCTGTAGACGCTAAAGGAAAGCTATCTACTTTCAGGAGTCCGCTGGTCTGGGTGACCAGGATAAAGTGCAGAAGTACTGCTACAGAGAGCCAGGTGGGCTAGCATTTTCTGTTCTGTGTATTTGGAGAAGAACCCTCTGCGTGGGAAACCTTTGTTTGGACTTTTATTTTGTTTCCTTTTAATAAAAATGGGCTACCATGCCCTTTAATATAGTTCCTGACTGGCTTGAATCACTGGAAAAACGCATCTACCACGAGAGCTAACAACCCCCCCGCGAAACATGTTGGCAGATCCCGTGTCCCTTGTAACGTGTGATATTGTGTTTGATGTCCTTATAATATAAAGAAGATAACCATCATGCCTTCAGAAAAAAACTGAAGACCCACCTCTTCTGAAGGACAAGGACGACTCCGGATACAAGCGCCTTGAGGTGTTTTAGTTCACATTTGTTAGCGCTATATAAGTTACTCCCTCACTCACTCATACAGTATGTATATGTGTTTTTACATGCATATGGGCCTATAGTTGACCTCTCTTTCTCTTTTGTATGAATATCGTATGTACCAAATAATAAACTTTTTATCCCTTTTATGAAGATGACTGTTGCATATATATATATATATGATATAACGCAACTACGGGAACAACCATTTAAAGGCCCATTTTTCTTACACTTTCTCTTTTAATTTTAGAGGGAAGCAATTAATTTTCTGTCACATTTATTTTCATTTTTATACTGTACATTGTTTTACTGTTTACAGGCATGTTTTACAATTTTGTTTTACAAGTAAATGTGTAATAAATTAATAGGAATTCCCACAATGGGTTAGCTAAAGTGATGGCACAGCAATTGATGCCTGATTTAGGGTACAATTCATTTCACTGAACATTCAGATTGAGCTGTCTCGTTATTAATGAGTGACTGCGATGGGTCACCCACGTGTTTTGTATAAATTTAAGCCTGAGCTACATTTAGGCTTTGCATCAAAATATCACTAGGAGAGCTTGCAAAATGTTAAAAGGAACCCAAAGCTCTCCCTACTGGCTCAAAAGGAAAATGCAAAATGATAATAGGCAATATTTTATATCTTGACCTGATGGTAAAACCAAAAAAATGTTAAATATAATTTGTTAGTCTTGACTATGAGATTTATATTTTAAATGCAAGCAGTGAGAATACTTAAATATGACTTGCTTCACGAATATCCATTAGTTCAGTTAGTGGTATCTTATCATTTTCATGTTAAAAGGAAATACTGTATCCCATATTACATTTAATACATAAGTTGTAGGAGGCGGTGCAAACTATCACTCAGTATGACGGGTTCGCCAAACACATGCCAATATGGGATACTCTTTACCTCTCTGAGCTGAGCAAGTTAACAAAGTTTTATGGCTGGAAAAGAGCTGCCATTACTCTTCTTTATCAGTTATATGATAAGGATGTCCTTTTTCCTTTCAATACTCCTAAAGAACATTTTCAGCTTTCCAACCACAACTACTTTCAGTATTTGCATTTGTGCCATGCTCTACAGAGCCAGACGTCAGTCTCACAGCTGAGACATAACCCCTCTACGGTTTTATCCACAGCTATTTCTACATCCTGTTGAAAAAGGGGGTTAATAGATTTATATTCTGCCTTAAAAACGGCAATTACTGCTCAGACATAGATCAATTGTTTTTACTTCATGTCAAAGAGACTTGGAGTCTCTGGATGATGAGTAATGGACTCAGGCACAGGAGGTGTTGCCAAGGGTTTCTCTCACGCCCTCCCAGAGTCTGACTCAGTTGTTCATTGTTCACTGAGCCCACTACACCCCGCAGAAACTTTATACTTGGGGAAAGTCCACATCGCCAACATGTCCCAGGTGTAATACAGCCAACGGGTCTCTCATTCATATGCTATGGCGATGCCCCAAACTTCACCGCTACTGGAGAAAGGTGTTTATAACTTTGAATTCCCTATGTTCAATGAGGATGATAGATCCAAAATTTGCACTTTTGGGGGTGATCTAAGAGGATTTACTTCCAGAGGAAATGCACACTATGTGGACAAGGTCCTTATACTTAGCGCAAATCTCATATTACAAAAATGAATTTCGCCTGCACCCCCCACACATAAACAGTGGGGTGCTGTTATTAATTTAACATTGCAAAGGGAAAAAATAACCTACAAACATAGGGGATGTCTGCAATTTTTTTTAAAAATATGGTGCTGGTGGGTGGACTCTTATAATCCACTTGTTGTTGCCCCTCTTGTAATCCTTGTACAATAGAACTCAGAGGGACGGGGGGGCAGACCGTGCTAATGTACTAAAAAGGAACATACTGATAGAAGGAAAGCAGAGTAAAGAGAAGTGGGTTTGCCACTTCTCCTTCACTGTTGGATCACTGGTTGGAGGGACAGGACCTGTCAGTGTTACTGAACTGTATAAGAAAAATAAATCGGGTCTCCTGCTCTGCTGGACATCGCTGTGCTCTATGCCAGGGCTATGAAATCTCAGAACTGGATGGACTCAAATACAAACCCTAATATCTACTTGATCTGTGTGTTTAGCTGTTTGCCTGAAGATCATCTTTTGACAAACTAATATTCCACTCTCTCTACGTTATTAGGTTCGTGCAAAGTTTTCAGTTGATGATCATAGCCACTATCTGTTTACACCATGTATCCTGACTCAGTGGATTCTGGGGCTCTTTAGATACGATTTAACTGGAGGTAGGTGCTTACTGTGGTAGTTTTGTTTTTAGTTTTCTTGTTTTGTATTACTGGTGCTACTACTACTACTGCTAAAAATATAGTAAATATATTTTTGTGTGCTATTGTTTATGTAATGTATTTAGATATACAAAAAAAAATTCTCGCTTACAAGGTTTTTACCCAGTTTTTCACTGTAAGCATTACATATGCAGTATAATGAAAATGGGAGAATCTGTAGCCTAACTTGTTCAGTATGAACTTCAAATCTACATGCTGAATGAAAGGAGGCAGTTTGGTTTGCAAACAGATTGCATCTGTCATTCTCACTTTAAAGGATGACTGCAGATTACCTTGAATATCATCCTACTCACCAAAATAATAAACGCTGACTGAAAATCTGATTTCTCCATCTGTTGACCTCCACTTTTTATTTTTATTTGACTCTGCATACCTTCCTGTCTTCCTGTTTAGCACATGCGCATTATTTCAAAGCCTGACACTCCTGCAGGGGTTGAAGATGCTGTCTGAGCTTTACAGGTCATGCCAATGAGAGGTGAATGAAGCCACACCTTGATGCAACAGTATAGAATGGGTGGTGTGGTTGTGGTCTGGTGAATAGGGATTTCAGAATGAAATTTCTCTTCAAACAGGCATTCGGGAAGCAGTATTTTCAATCCTGATTGCCTGCCATCTGCGGGCCAGCCATTGCCGACAAAGTGATTTATCGCAGATTTGAGTCAGCAGTTGGGTCCATATGAAAGAAACCTTACGGTCCGTTCACACTGATGCGACATGGGATCCAACTTATGAGAGCAAAAGCCGCATGACTTGTTAAATAAAAATGTGTCGTCTGAACTGATCCGACATAAGGTGCTCAAGGTCAGACTGAAGTTGCAGGGCAAAGTCGGATCGGAAGTCGCACAACTTTCATTTTGTACCAGTGTGAACCTGGACTTAATGTTAGCTTTTTGTATGAGATGAAAATGGAATTTTACTTGATGACTTACTCTCTCTTATTATGAGATGCTCTTAGGCTTTGTACAAAGTGTTTGTCCAATCCATCCCTAAAGTATATTTCTCTTTCGTTCATGGACAGACACAGCCCCAAATATTCTTGACAGTAGGGTTATGTTTCGTCTATCAGGAGAGGACTAGGCAGCTATAACCCCTCACCCTGCAGTCAGCAGCTCAGTTTTTTCTGCCTAGCATAGGAGAAGGACCTGGCTCCCATTGGTCCTGGAGAACTTTTATTTTAAAATGTTTTGTTTTCTACTTTTTGATCCTGAGATCTTCTATCAGATGCTGGCTGGGTGACAGGCTGTATAATATAGATCCTTGTATTATCCCCAGTCCGGCCATCGAGCGTGAGCAGACCTTTAGCTACTCGCTGGGTCAGCCACGACATACCCCATTGCTCCAGGGGTGGCCGGTGAGCTATATGCTTCGGGGCTCACATATGACCGAGCTACTGCTGTTCATGTCACAGTGGGCCATGGCTGACAGCTACTCCGTACTGCTCGGTGGTAGGTCTGTAAGAAACGCAGCCAACGGTCCCCGCAGGATGGGCAAGTAAGGTTCCTCCTGTCCTGGCAGGACGGAACAGCTGGGCTTTCCTGGGGTGGTTGATTAATGGGTCTATTGCCCTCCCTTTCCTCTCTCCCCTCTCACCCGTCCATGTCCTCCTCCCCATGCATTGTTGGCTGCTGTGTTTACCAGGAGTCCTGGGGGGGGGGGGCTCCAGGTCCTAGCTTTGGGTGGTCTGCCAGTGGGGGCCTCCATTCACCCAGCATTTTTTTCGGCCTTCCCTTTACCATAGGAATTCGCGCCGGCGCCATTTTCTTGTAGCCGCGCTGTACTTATGGCTAATACAGCTGGCGGACATTTTCTTGTAGCTCACACTTTTTCCTGAGGCGAGTGGCGACCATCTTGTTGTAGGTCTGGCCTCTAGCGCTAAAAGTGTCATTCTGAACAGCGCGAACGGCACAAATCACCTCAGGCACACATTGTGCAGGGAGATAGAGCGGACCGCAGCGCTGAGCAGTGCCCGGGTCAAGACGGTGAGTTCCTCTGGGAAATACCCCTCGGTCTGTAGCAGCAAGGAGGGTGGGTTTTTTGGTGTACCTTGACCTAGTCCTTGAGTGGCTGTCAGGTGAGCGAGGTCAGAGGCTGGCGCTTCTTCCCCAGACAGACATTCCTGTGATAGCAACTGGTGCCCCTGCGGTACCTGTGGACGCTATGTCGGCGGTCCTGGAGTCCTTTGTTGCCAGGGTGGAAGCGGTGTGTGGGCATAAGGGGGGTAAAAAGTGCCCCCTCCCCCCCACCATCTTCTGGAGAAAGCTCTGACTCAGACTCGGGCCTGGCTGAGCCCCTGTTCTTAGGTGTCAGAGGATGCGGACCAGGACCATTCGGACAATGATGAAGACTCCGTGTCAACGCAGGAGAAGACATTTGTTGGAGCACTTATCACCGCAGTGCGGGAAACCCTCAAATTAGAGGATACGGCCGGGCATCTACTGAGATGTCTGGAGACCAGACCGGATCTGCTGCAGAAAAGGTATATATAGCGATTTTTGCTTTACAGGGTTAGATAGATTAATCTTAGAATGTGTCTGCCAGTAGATTTAGAGTTAGTTTTAGGCTGAACTTCTACTTTAAGAACCGTGCTACTCCTATCAATGTGCTGTGGTATTGTGGCTGTTGTCTGTCTTTTACCCAGCTGTTACGTTCAGTCACATGCTATACTAGCTGGCCAAAATATTGTGGACACTTGACCATCACACCCGTGTAAATTTATTCGCCATCCCATTCCAAAACCATTGGCAATAATTAGGACTCCCCCCACCCCTCCCAGCTACTATTACAACCTCTAATCTTATTTAAACAAGATTTATGAAAATTCAGCCACAAGAACATTGTAGGGTCAGGTTTTGGACAAGAAGACTTGGCTTGCAGCCTGGGTCCTAATTTCTAATAAAAGTGTTCACTGGGGTTGAGGCTGTGTTAAGGTCACTCAAATTCCTCCACGCCAAACTGATTTGACCATTTCTTTATATAGCTGGCCTTGTGCACATAGGCACACATATGATGGAACAGAAAAGGGCTCCCCCTCAACTGTTCCCACAAGGTCCTGAAGAGCTCAATTCGTAAAAGTCTAAAATTTATTTTTTGTGCTGTAGCATTCTAGTTACATCGGTTGAAAAAGACACAAGCCCATCTACCTGTAGTTCAACCAATAGAAAATAAATAAATGAAAAACCTCCATATACACAATACCATACTCACAGTTGATGCAGAGGATAATTCCCTATGAAGCATGGTATGGTTTTTCCAGCAAGGCGAAGAAAAATCCTTTCTGATCCCCCAGGAAGGATCAGTGCGTTACTTTTTGCAGGAAACATCTGTACTTTTGACCATATAGGCGTGATGGTCAGGTGTACACAAACCTTTGGCAACATAGTGTATTTTGTCATATGTCACATCACAGCTCCAATGCTTAAAAAAATTAAACAGTACAGGTGACTGAGATATCTTGCTATTCCCTTTTAGATTGTAAGCTCTTACGAGCAGGGCCCACCCACCTGACACTCTTGTGAATTGCTGGTGCTATATAAATCATGTATAACAAAATAATAATGTAAATCCAGCTGTAAAGAAAAAATGGTTTGTTTGGATACATTGCAGTATTTACTGTACTATATATGTGTAAAGATATGATTGTGTCTGATTTCTGTGTGTGCAACTGTGGATGTTAATTCTCTCTATTTCCTGTCTCCCTATTCTCTGATCATACTTGTGTTACCTTGGTAAGTTCTTTCTTCTTCTAATCCATCACTATACATGTGCTGAAGCAGTCTGGTGTTCTAACGGTGTACAATAATTGTCTTCTTGCTGTTTAGGATCTGGAAAACATTCTCTAGACCACGTTCTGGAAGTTGTGACATATGAAGCCCGTAGATTATTCCGTGACAGGATTGTGACATCCAAAGAGCTCAATGTCTTTGACAATATTTTAGTGTCTGTGCTGCAAGGAGACTGGGGTTCTGATGTCCTTGACAACATGGCAGGTGACAACAACATTGCTTTTCGTCCCTTTTTTGTCCCCAGATACGCTAGCATTCTTTCAAGAATTTGAATCAAAATGACGCAGAGTTATAGCCCTACAAATGTCACATGCAAAGCTTTACAAAAAAAAAATCTTAGGGCCGGATTCAGGTAGAATCGGCGCATTTTTAGGCGGGCGTAGCGCATCTGATCTTGCGTAAACCACGTATATATTAAAGCGCCGGGCGCAAGTACGTTCGTGAATCGGCGTATCTCACTCATTTGCATATTTGCAATGAGGCGGCCAGCGTAAATATGCGCCCAAGATACGCCGGCGTAGTAAAGTTACGTCGGTCGGAGGAAGCCTATTTTCAGGCATATCAAGGTCTATGGGTACGGGGCATAGATACGACGGCACACATTTACACTTACGCGGCGTATCTGTAGATACGTTGGCGCAAGTGCTACGAGAATCCGGGCCTTAGTGTAAAAAAAATTCAGTGCAAGTTTTTTTTTTTTGGGGGTCACAAATAGGCTTACCAAGTTGCAAACTGGCAACAATGACACAATGGGGTTGATTTGCTAAAGCTGCAGAGTGCAAAATATTGTGCAGTTCTGCATAAATCCAATAGGCTTCCATTTTTTTTTTGTCAAAGCCCAATCATATACCCCTCCCTCTCAATCACAGAGAACCTCTTGTTGTGATTTGTCCCTTCCATGTGCACTTGTTGGCTATAAATAGATGCAGTAGGCACCATTTTTTTTTTTAATCTGCGATTTGCCAGATATTGGGGAATTTTTTGATACTTTTTTTGCTGATTTGTGATTCAGTTTTCATTGAATATCTAATTGTTGGACCACACAAATCATGACTAAGATTAAGCTATGCCTAATGGGCATTGAAAAATACAGATGAATCACGATGTATCTAAGTATCTGATAAATTTGTCTCAGGTTTTTTTACATTTTGGCAGATAAAGAGAAAGTGGGATGTCCTGAACAGTTTGCTGTCTATATATCTCCAATGGGGACCACGGGAATACATTTATGACATTAAAGTTTTTGTTTTAATTTAGATAGAATGAGGAAATAAGGAGAATTAAAGCTCATCCCGTTTTTACTGCTATCTGGGGCTCTATTAGAGAGATTTATCCTGCCCCCCGGTACAACCAGAAAGAAAGCAAAAGAAAAATCTGCAACAGAGACACTTAAAGTAAAAATGTAACCATGTTTCTAAACTTCTCCTCTATATTAGTCATTATATTAGTCTATAAAGTAATTTTTATTGTTGTCTTTCCCCCACTCTATCCAAAGCTAAGAACAATTCTGTCCGGCCATACATTTTAATATATGGGTTAGCAAAGCTCCCTATTACTCATGTGCACCTCATATACAGTGTATGAAAAATGCAGAGTCCTATGTGTGTTTACTTTTTTCCATCTGTAGACTTTTTCAATGTCACATGGGGTGCACCACATGAAGCAGGATCCACACTTGCCCCGGGACAGTCTTTACCCCCTCATGGGCGGCCTCTTGGAAGGCTGGACTCTGCAGACTTCAAAGATGTCATTAAGAAAGTAAGTGACTATTTTCTTACATATATTTCCAGAGCCAAATTTACTACAGTGGGGATAGAAAGTTTGGGCACCCCAGGTAAAAATTTGTATTAATGTGCATAACGAAGCCAAGGAAAGATGGAAAAATCTCCAAAAGGCATCAAATTACAGATTAGACATTCTTATAATATGTCAAAAAAAGTTAGATTTTATTTCCATCATTTACACTTTCAAAATTACAGAAAACAAAAAAATGGTGTCTGCAAAAGTTTGGGCACCCTGCAGAATTTATAGCATGCACTGCCCCCTTTGCAAAGCTGAGACCTGCCAGTGTCATGGATTGTTCTCAATCATCGTCTGGGAAGACCAGGTGAAGTCAATCTCAAAGGTTTTAAATGCCCAGACTCATCTGACCTTGCCCCAACAATCAGCACCATGGGTTTTTCTAAGCAGTTGTCTAGAAAACTGAAACTGAAAATAGTTGACGCTCACAAAGCTGGAGAAGGCTATAAGAAGATAGCAAAGCGTTTTCAGATGTCAATATCCTCTGTTCGGAATGTAATTAAGAAATGGCAGTCATCAGGAACAGTGGAAGTTAAAGCAAGATCTGGAAGACCAAGAAAAATATCAGACAGAATAGCTTGCAGGATTGTGAGAAAAGCAATTCAAAACCCACGTTTGACTGCACGATCCCTCCAGAAAGATATGGCAGACACTGGAGTTGTGGTACACTATTCCACTATAAAGAGATACTTGTACAAATATGGTCTTCATGGAAGAGTCATCAGAAGAAAACCTCTTCTACGTCCTCACCACAAAAATCAGCATTTGAACTTTGCAAATGAACATATAGACAAGCCTGATGCATTTTGGAAACAAGTTCTGTGGACCGATGAGGTTAAAATAGAACTTTTTGGCTGTAATGAGCAAAGGTACATTTGGAGAAGAAAGGGCACAGAATTTAATGAAAAGAACCTCTGTCCAACTATTAAGCATGGGGGTCGATCAATCATGCTTTGGGGTTGTATTGCAGCCAGTGGCACAGGGAACATTTCACGAGTAGAAGGAAAAATGGATTCAATAAAATTTCAGCAAATTTTGGATGGTAACTTGATGCCATCTGTGAAAAAGCTGAAGTTAAAGAGAGGATGGCTTCTACAAATGGATAATGATCCTAAACACACCTCAAAATCCACGGGGGATTACATCAAGAGGCGTAAACTGAAGGTTTTGCCATGGCCTTCACAATCTCCTGACCTCAACATAATTGAAAATCTATGGATAGACCTTAAAAGAGCAGTGCGTGACAGACAGCCCAGAAATCTCAAAGAACTGGAAGACTTTTGTAAGGAAGAATGGGCAAAGATACCTCAAACAAGAATTGAAAGACTCTTGGCTGGCTACAAAAAGTGTTTACAAACTGTGATACTTGCCAAAGAGGGCAGTACAAGATATTAACTCTGCAGGGTGCCCAAACTTTTGCAGACGGCATTTTTTTGTTTTCTGTAATTTTGAAAGTGTAAATGATGGAAATAAAATCTAACTTTTTTTGACATATTATAAGAATGTCTAATCTGTAATTTGGTGCCTTTTGGAGATTTTTCCATCTTTCCTTGGCTTTGTTATGCACATTAATACACATTTTTATTTGGGGTGCCCAAACTTTCTATCCCCACTGTATTTAACACAATAGGCAGCAGGGCCAAAGTGGCAGTTTTTCCATGTTGATTTGTTGACAAAATATTTTTTCCCATCTTTAGAGATTCAGTCATGTCATAAGTTAATTTACACAGTGTCCTAAATTATATTAGTACTTTGTGTTTGTGCGCGTAAGTGTGAAAAATGTGTGGCACTGTGGAGTGAATGAACTGTCTCTTTTATTAACTCTTTGTCCTTTTTGACATGGTTTGTCTCAAACATGTTGGTGTAAGCCAGCTATTCGCAACCAGAGTTCTCTAAAACCCCAGGGTTCCTCCAGAGGTTGTTGGGGGTTCTTTGAGCTTTGGCTGATTGACCTCCAATTTGATGGTGCATGCCTTTATCCATTGCCAACACCACTTGGCCGGGCCAGGTGCATGACACCAATGATCTTTTTAGCTGTCTGCAAGGGAGGCATTCTTCCCATTGACCACCAATGTAAGGATCTTGCTTCCCACTAACCCACAATATAAGGGTCATTCTTCCCAATGACCTCCAAGGAGTAAGGAGCGTTCTTTCTACTGACCGCCATTATAAGGGTCATTCTTCTCACTGACCACCAGTGTAAGGGGTATTTTCTCAGTGACCATCAATTAATTGGTTTTAGCATCTGTTCCCTGAGACCTGGAAAATACTTCAATGTTTTTCTGGGGTAAGGAGGTTGAGAAAGTCTTCTGTAAGCTGTTGGACTCCATGATGTTTGAAAGCTTCATGTATTTTGCTTGTATGTTGATTTAAAAAATCCCTAATGCAGCAGTCCACTATAATTACATTTTGGTGTACATTTACTGTCACACATAACTTTCTGCTGAAATGTCCAAAATATTCTATGTTCCCTACAGTAAGAAATGTTCTGATAGCTTGACACTAAACTGCACATGACCATGTGAAGGCCAATCACTGTATTCGGTGCATGACTGTTCCAGTAAATGTGCTGGTCACAGTAATTATGAATACATGGTATTTTAGCTTTTAGGCCTCACATTACAATTTAGAAGGACAATTATTTTATTATATATAACTTTGATTGCAGAATAATTAAAGCTGACTTTATGATGGTCATTGCTAAACAACTGGGGGCCTTATTTATGTACAGTTAAGCCCTGTACATACGATCGGATATCTGATGGAATCTAATCCGATGGATTTTTTCATCGGATATCCGTTGAAGCTGACTTTCATCAGTCTTGTCTACACACCATCGGTTAAAAATCCGATCGTGTCCAAACGCGGTGACGTGCAACACGTACGACGGCACTCTAAATGGGAAGTTCAAATCCAACGTAAGACTCCGCACTAATGCCTTGTACACACGATCGGGATTTCCAATGGAAAAAGTCAGTCGACATTTTTTCATCAGATATTCCGACCGTGTGTGGGGCCCGACTTTTTTTCCATCGGAGTTTAAAAATAGAACATGTTTTATTTTTTTCCGATGGAAAAATCCTATCTGAAATTCCGATCGTCTGTGTGGAACTCCGGCGGAGAAAAAAAACACAAATGCTCAGAATCAAGTCGACGCATGCTCGAAAGCATTGAACTTCGTTTTTCTTGGCTCATGGTAGTGTTTTACATCACGCGTTTTGGACAGTCGGAATTTGGTCTGACAGTGTGTATGCAAGACATCGTGAGCGAAGTTCCACCGGAAAATTCCATTGGATTTTATCCCATCAGAAATTCCGATTGTGTGTGCAGGGCATAAGATTTTGGTCTGTAAATTTTGAGTTGATGCTTTTAATCTGAATTGACTTCTGAGTTGATAACTCTGAAGTTAGGGCTTTATATTATAGGAGTCAAGGTTTTCTACTTTTGTTCATCCTAAAGGTGGGTGAAATATTAATGCATATATTAATGACCACCTAACCCTAAGGTATAAGGGCCAGCAACTTGTTCTTCCGGAAAAGTTACTTTATTACATTGAGTGGAATGTACAAAGTATAGTGGTTTAGGCAATAAGCCTTAATCAAAGCCTTGTGAAATCTCTCTGTTGATTCCCAAAGACACAGAAGACTCTGGTGGTTTAGCCATATGGCCAAGATACACCCAACAACTAAAATATCATTTTTTTGTTGATTTGATCTTGTGTACTATGAGTGGTGTGCTACTGTGTGGTACTGTGTGGTAGCATCTTCTGACTGAACTTTGGGTTGATTTGCAAAAGGCAAATAGACTGTGTGTTCTTATCTTGTGAATTCCTCAGAGCTTTGTAAATTTGAAGTTCTGCCGGTTTCCATCATCCAATCATGTGCAAGCAAAAATGCTGTTTTTTCTTTTATTTTTTAATTCTCCATGCACATGATTGGATTTTTTTTTTAATCACATAAGACCAGGACCTTTATGCAGGTAAAGGACCTGGCCAGTTTTTGCGATTCGGCACTGCGTCGCTTTAACTGATAATTGCGCGGTCGTGCGATGTGGCTCCCAAACAAAATTGGCGTCCTTTTTTTCCCACAAATAGAGCTTTCTTTTGGTGGTATTTGATCACCTCTGTGGTTTTTATTTTTTGCTCTAACCAAAAATAGCGCGATAATTAAAAAAAAACAAAAAACAATATTTTTTACTTTTTGCTATAACAAATATCCCCAAAAAAGATGTAAATGTTTTTTTTCTCAGTTTAGGCCGATACGTATTCTTCCACCTATTTTTGGTAAAAAAAAATCGCAATAAGCGTTTATCGATTGGTTTGCACAAAATTTATAGCGTTTACAAAATAGGGGATAGTTTTATTGCATTTTTATTAATATATATTTTTACTACTAATGGTGGCGATCAGCGATTTTTTTCGTGACCCTGACATTATGGCGGACACATCAGACAATTTTGACACATTTTTGGGACCATTGTCTTTTTTTACAGCAAAAAATGCTATAAAAATGCATTGTTTACTGTGAAAATGACTATTGCAGTTTGGGAGTTAACCACTAGGGGGCGCTTAAGGGGTTAAGTGTGACCTCATATGTGTTTCTAACTGTAGGGGGGCAGGGCTGGACGTGTGACGTCGTTGATCGTGTTTCCCTATATCAGGGAACACACGATCAATGACACTGCCACAACGAAGAACAGGGAAGGTGTGTTTACACACACCTCTCCCCGTTCTTCAGTTCCGGAGGACCGATCGCGGGACACCGGCGGCGATCGGGTCCCGCGGTCACGGAGCTTCGGACCGGGTCGCGTGCAAGCGCGACCCCGCGGCTTGGCTTAAAGGGCCACGTACAGGTACGTGGATGTGCCCAGCCGTGCCATTCTGCCGACGTATATCGGGGTAAAGGGGTCCTTAAGTGGTTAAAGTGAAGCTTCACCACATTCACTAAGCTCTAGGGAAAATGAGTGCAAGTGTACCTGCAAAATGCACCGTTAGTTTGCCTTTAGTAAATCATCCCCTATACCTTAAACAACCTTCATGTTGATTATTTTGTTCCCTGTAGGGCCTAATCCACTTTAGCCGAGATAACCGGGAGTTGAATATCCTCCTCTTCCATGAAGTACTGGACTATATTTCCCGTGTAGACCGTGTTTTAAGCTTTCCTGGTGGCTCTCTTCTGCTGGCGGGACGATGCGGTGTTGGTCGTAGGACTGTCACTTCACTAGTGAGTCATATGCATGGAGCTGTACTCTTTACTCCTAAGATCTCCAGAGGATACGAGCTGAAGCAATTCAAAAATGATCTGAAGCAGGTGAGTACAGTCCTTTGTCTAGGTGTAGCATACACTAGCTATCTTTTTATAATCGTATGTTATTTTTCTGAATATTTTAATAGTCATCTTTGTGTGGTTTTGTAATTCCACACTCTGTCAAGATATGCCTGTCTTTTTTATTTCTCCATGTAATTCTAATCCTGCAAATTCAAAATTCCTTTAAACTTCTTTGGTTCTGTCAGTTACCCCAGACCAATCCAAACCAATCTGTCCTGATCAGCAGAGCTTTAACTTAAAGTTGCGCATTTCTGTCCTTTAAGTCCTAAGATTTACATTTCTCTGTCATAAAATAGCCTATGTAGTCAAGGGGCTCCAGTGGGTATTGCAAAACTGTGCAGCTTTATATAATGTTCACTAATTAAATTCTCATACCCAGTTGGCAATCCCCACATTCTGCTTTGTTGCAGAGAAGGAAAGACCTCTAGTTTCCACTTCTGTAATGCTAGGATTGAGTCTACCAATTGTTTTCGTCCTAGCAACAAGGCAGGGCGTGGGGGTTGCTAACTGGAGTTCTTCAGCCAGGCTTCCGGGGGAGGGGGGGGGCTGATGACCGGCAGGTATGACAACAAAGTTTATTAAACATTTTATGAGGCTGCAAAGCTTTTATTACCTACTGGAGCCCATTAACTGCATAGGCTTTTTTTCTGGAAAGGCTGAACTTAGACTTAAAGGAATTTAAATCGTATACAGTCTCCATCCACAGTTTGCTGGTTGGACAGTGATCATCAAAGTGACAAGACCACATTAGCTCACTCTGCTCTCTCTTCCTGTAACCTTGCCATTTGTGACCAAGCCACTGTCTTGCTTCTTTGACAGCATGTTTGCATGCAGCACACCCAATTGTCTCCTGGCACTGCCCTTATTTAGTTTGAGTGCTGCTTTACCGGAGCTAGCAAGAGATTGACACAAGTTAAATTTCTGTACTTAGGCTTGCCATATACGGAGCATATTACTTTCCTGCAACCATGGGTCACAATAATTGCAAGAGAATCTGGCAGGCTGGTTGAACCCAAATTAATTGATGGATCAACTTGGTACATTCAGTCTTCCCATTAATGGTTCGAAATTTGGCTGGTTCCTACTAAACCGTTCGAGATTCTTACCGTGTATGGCCTTGCTCTAGTTACATTTAAAAAAAATATCTGTTCATCTAGTACTAACGTTTACAGATCAAAGAACAAAGCCAGGTGGATGACATGTCTGTCACGGTTAATTAATGCAGCGGTGTGGTAACCCCCTAGTCTACTGACTAGACAGTGGCAGCAGAACAATAGGGGCCATCCTTCTGCTCACTCTGCTCTCTCTTACTGTAGGTTTTTTTTTTATCAGCACATTTACATGTAATACACATAATTGCCCACTGGTGCTGCCTCTCTCTAACCCAGTCTGAGTGCTAATGTACAGGGATTGCAGGAGGCCAATACCAAGTTAAATTCAGATACATACACTAATTGCATTCAAAATTGATGTAATGATTTATTAATGAATACATAGAGGAATTCATTTTTGTCTTGTATATCTGCATGGAGTTCCGCTTTGAAGACATTAGTGGCCCAATAACACTTTCAGACATTAACATTTTTGAGATCAGACCTTTCAAAGTGAGCTACTGATGATGTGTGTCTTTTAAATTGGTGCTTTCCTTTAGCAGCTAATCTGGCATATGAAGAATTATTTTAATTTTCTAGGTAAAATCAGACAGATTTGTACTACTTTTGGTTTGTTTACACGGTTATTTAAGGTTCTGAGCCTTCGGCCACAACAGTTGTTTGCATTGGGCTTTCTATTCTGTCTTTTACATGAATGTGTGCAATTGTCATTGCTGCCTTGATGAATTAACCAGGCTCTTTGTCTTCAGGTCATGCAGATGGCTGGCATTGAAGGGCAGCAAGTAGTGCTTCTCCTTGAGGACTATCAGTTTGTCCATCCAACATTCTTAGAAATGATCAACAGCCTTCTTTCATCAGGTACTGTCAGTAGATGTTTACAGAGCAATCCGTCAGCCCTTGGCTTCAGGGTTTCTGTATTATGTTTATGGCAAAATGTAATGACACTGTGTCACCATGAACTTATTGTATTTGCTACTGGACTTGGTTTCAGGATTTTTTTTTTTATTAACTTTATGCAAGGACATGACTATTTAAAACATTGTGCAGCGTGGTAAGGTACTGCAACATTTCAGTTTATGTTCAGTATTTAAAATTTTTTTGAAGCATATCTATGGGCAGGAGGGGAAGGTCCTAAACTGACTGAATGGCAAGATGGCTTATAATGTAAACTCTTAGCAGACTTTACATTCAGCCCTCTATTGCTGCCCAAAGAACATCTTGTTAGTTCTTCACTTCCTGATATTGGGTAACATGCATTCCTACAGTTCCATCCCACAATTCAACTCCCAAATTATCGGATGGTCCAAATATATTAAAGAGAGAGGCAGGAGGCAACACTGAGATTTTCTGTTCTTAGGGCGTACATACACTTTTCTAAATGGTTATCAGAAAATTTATACTTGCACATTTAGTTTAGGAGGTCTTTGGAAAACAGTGGAGTGCAGAAGATCAAGCAGATATGTCAGTAGAGGGCTTATATTTCCACATAAATTATCCTACTATCATTTTTATTCTACACACCCTTATATACACTCTCTTGTGTGTGTGCTAGAGATTGTCCCATAGTGTTCCTCTATTTCAGAAATAATGCATGCACAGCAAGCATGGCTTGAGCAAGGTGGGGGGAAATAAATTATACATCAGCTTCGCTTCCACCAGACAATCATGTCACTATAACAGGCAGCATCTGTGTCATCATTACAGAAGCCTAAACTCTTCTAGAGGCAACATTATGTCAACAAGGAGCAGTAGTGTCATCATTAAAGAGGCCTGGCCACTTTTAACGGGGGCACCATAGCAAATCATTAGAGGTATGCCCTCTCCTGGGGGGGGGGGGGGGGGTTATTGCAACAGAGCTCAGCAGTGTCATCACTACATAGGACTGGCCTCTCTTGGAGGGATCACCATAGCAACTGGCAGTGGTAGTGCCATCATTACAGAGGCATGCTGGCTTCTAGACATGTCACCAAAGTAATAGGGGGTTGCAGTGTCATAACTACTGAGGCTTGGTCTCTTCTACAGAGGTCAGCATAGCAACAGGTATAATCAGTGGGATCATTACAGAGGCCTGATCTCTTTTAGACATGTCACCATAGCAACAGGGGGTATCGGGGGAATCACTACAGGGGTCTCGCCTCTTCTTGAGGGGCCACCTTAACAATAGGCAGCATCTATGTAATTATTACTGCAGTCTGACCTCTTCTATACAAGTCACTATAACAACAGGGTGAAGCAGTGTCATCACTTCAGAGGCCTGGCCCCTTGCAACAAGTAGCACCAGTGGGGTCATTACAGAGGCCTGACCTCTTCTAGACATGTCACTATGACAACAGGACCTGTCAGTGTCACTATGTACTGAGGATTTACCATTTTCTAAAGGGGTCTCCATAGCAAGATTAAGTAGCAGTGTCATCACTACTGAGGCCTGGCCTCTTCTTGAGGGGGTCATCACAGCAACAGGCAGCAGTAGTGTCATCAATACAGAGGCCAGACTTTTTCTAGGCGTGTCACCATAACAGCTGGCAGCAGCAGTGTCGCCATTACAGAGGCCTGACCTCTTCTAGAGGGGACAGCATAGCAACAGTAAGCAGCAGTGTCATCATTAGAGACCTGGTCCCTTTTAGACATATCATCATAGCTTTTCTTTAAAGCTGAACTCCAGAAAATAGCTTATAGTTTATATTTCTGTCCATCCAGTCCTGAGTTCCACACTTCAGCTCGGCCCTGTCTGGCAGGGCAGAAGACTAGATTTCACTTTCGTTCATGGACGGACACAGCTCCTTTATTCTTCACAGTAGGGTTATATAAAACATGTAACAGCAAGGCTGAACAGTAGCGCCCAGGGGGCGGTCCCTCTGGCTATAACCCCTCACCCTGTACCTAGTAGCTCAGTTTTTTTTCTGCCTAGCATAGGAGAAGGACCTGGCTCCTGGTTGGCACCATTGGTCCTGGAGATGTTTTACTTTTTTGATCTTGTGATCTACTATCAACTGCCGGCTGGGTGACAGGCTGGATATTATATATCCTTGTAGTCTCCCCAGCCTGGCCATCGAGCGTGAACAGACCTTTAGCTACGTGCTGGGTTGGCCACGACATACCACATTGCTCCAGGGTGGCCGGTGAGCTATATGCTCTGTGGCACACATATGACCGAGTCACAGTGGGCAGTAGCAGACTCTGGTCGAGTGATGGCTCTGTCCGGAATACGTCCAGCAGTTCACGCAGGACGGGTAAGTAGGGTTCCACCTGTTTCGTCATGATGGAACAGCTGGGCATTTCTGGGGAGGTCGATTAGGGAGTCTCTCACTCTCCCTCTCTTCTCTCCCTGTCCCTTCCCTCCTCCCCATGCATCGGTAGGCTGGGCCTGTTGTGTACCTGACCGGGGGTCCTCCGGGGGGGGGCTCCGGGTCCTGACTGTGGGCTGCGCTGGGTGTCCGGGGGCCGCTCTCAGTTGTGGGTTGTTGCCTGGTCTGCCATTTCGAGGGCCTCCGCGTGTGTTTGCGGCCTTTTTTTTACCTCAGGAACGATCAGCGGCCATTTTAGTAACAAGGTAACCATGATTCCGGTAGAGGGGACCCCTGCATTTAAGGACCCTGCAGATAGGAGGGCTGAGGCAGTGGTCCGTTCCATGTTCACGGTGCTGGGGTCAGCATTGCGGCCAGTATTGGCCATGGCTCTGGTGTCAGACACTTACAGAATAGGCAAAATTGTTGCACCGTGAGTTGGAAAAGCAACAGGCTTCCCCGGTCTGAGTGGAACTGGCCGACTAGTTAGTGCATGGCCTCAAGTATGTCTGCGATGCGGCCTTAGATACAGCTCCCTTGCTTTCCAGAACCTCAGTGTCTGCTGTGGTGCTCCGTTGCCATGATTTGTCTGAAATGCTGGTCCGCGGACCAGACTTCCAAGAAGGCTCTGGCGGATTTGCCCTTCCAGGGAGAGAGGCTATTTGGAGCCTTACTGGATGACATTATTAAAAATGCTACTGGGGGTAAGAGCACACTGCTCCTACAATCCAGAAATCTAGAAACCCTTTTCCGCTCACAAGCGTTTTTTTATCAGTCCGGGCCCGCAGGTAAGCGTTCCCAGGCCGACAAGAGGCCAGCTGACGGACAGAAGTGTCCCTAGGTTCGCAAGCCAAACAAGCCTGCAAACCAATCTGTGACAGCATGAAGGTTTACCCCGCCCGACTCTCGGGTGGGGGGTCACCTTCACAAGTTTACAGCTCAATGGACCTTCCTGCTTTCCGACCAGTGGGTTTGCAAAGTGGTTTCATCAGGGTACAAGATAGAGTTTCTTTCTTGTCCACCAAACAGATTTTTCCCTCAAACCTTATCTTCTTCCAGCTCGTCGGAACGCCCTGTTTGAGGCGGCGCAGGACCTGCTGAGGCGCGGAGTAATATAGTGCCTGTGCCGCTGCCGGAAAGGTTTCAGGGATTTGACTCCAATCTGTTTGTAGTCCCAAAAAAAGACAGAGTCCGTACGATCCTGGATCTCAAGGCCCTCAACACCTTTGTAAAAGTACGAAGGTTCAGTTCACTCTGTGGTCGCTGCTCTCCATCCGGGGGATTTTCTGGCATCCTTGTACATCAAGGACACATACTTGCGTGTCCTCGTATATGTCAGGTGTCAAAAATGGCTTGCGATTTGCAGTTGGGGATGACCACTACCAATTTGTGGCTCTCTCTTTTGGCCTGGTGTCGGCACCAAGGTGCTCGCCCCGATTCTGGCTCTGCTGAGAAAGCGGGGAATCGCTATCGTGGGCTACCTGGATGACCTCCTTCTGAGAGCAGCTTCAGACTCAGAATTAGAGGAGGATGTGGCGATCGTCAGTCAGACTCTTTTTTTTTTTTTTTTCATTGTAACTTTGTGCATTTATTGAAAGTTTTTCCAAAGAACAACATGTCATTTAACATTGGTACATGTATAAGATGCGTCAGTTACATCTAACATATTCACGTCGGGAGAGAAACTCCCCTAATCCTACAAAACAAAGTCAATGAACTCCTCTAGAGCGAGCAGATCACAATGTCAAAACCAATAGTGTGAGCGCCCTTTCAAGGTTCCTACTAATACTTTAGTACCGCTCAGGTCCCATAACCCATGGCACACCGGACGCCCCTATAAGGGATCACACTGCGTCCCGAGTACCAGGGTCAGGTGCCCGGGCCGGTATAAATCAGCCGCACTCTGCCCCCTCGGGGGATGAGGTCTGCCCGCTCTCGAGGCGACCCCACAAAGTGGGGCCTCTCCTGAAATTTAACATCCTACCCGACAGCAGCATCAAGCACCAAGGGAGGTGCTTACAGGGGGAGAGAGGGAAAGAGATAGAGAAACGTGGTAAAGAGGAAAATGACAGAGAAGCTTAGTGAGGATCAGGATGGGGTGATCCCGCCTCCAGGTGGTACTCCAGGCAGGAGAGAAACGTTGCAGAAGGTAGCCCAGGGTTCCCATATAGATCTGAATTTGTCAGTCTGGTCCGCCTGCTTTGCTACTATTTGTTCTTGTGACATTATCCAGGAGACTTTCCTCCTAAACATCTGGAAAGAAACTGCGGGTTTCTTCCAAGCTTTAGCTATGGTCATCCTGGCCCCCAATAAAATGAAAACTGATAAAATCCTGGAGTGTTTAGGTAGGCCTGGGATGTACTGATTCAGGAGCGCCGTGTTAGGCTGTGGAGGTATCCTTTTCTCTAGCAAGGAGCCCATGGTGCGGAAGACTCTTTTCCAGAAGGGTCTAATGCGGGGGCAGGACCACCAAATGTGTAACATGTTACCTTCCAATTCGCATAACCCTAAAACATAAAGGAGAGGACCCCGGGAACATTCTAGCCAGTCTAGAGGGGACGTAATACCACCTAAACATCACCTTAAGACTAGCTTCTATGAGACATGTATTGAGAATACCTTTTATATGCTCGCTCCGTTGCTCGGTGCCAGACTGCAGTGCTCCAAGACGTGTTCAGTTCCTCCTCCCAGACCCAGGCGTACGAGGGCTTATCAGTCTTAGACATCAGGGTCATATAAATTAACGAGATCCCACCCCTCTGATCCCTAGAGTTTGCGCACCAGTTTTCATAAGGCGTTATCCTGGGGGGAGCTGACTTGTCCTTCCAGATAGTGTGGAGATAGTGGGAGAACCTAAAAAATTCCTCGGTGGGCATATCCAGTTGTTTTTTGCAATGTTTTAGTGACAGTGGGCCCTCTCTAGCTAGGAAGTGACCTATCCTGTACATTCCTTTATCCGTCCACCACCGGAACGCCTTGATGTCCATCCCTGGGGGAAAGTCTGGGTTATGGAATATGTGCGAGAGGGGTTTCAGAGGGGAAATCAGACCGGGGCGTGCGAATAGTTTAGAACATAGGGCTACGGAGTGAGATAGCGTGGGCGTTAGAATGGCTGGTCTGCGTTTGGAGTCACACCCCAAGACATAATCAATGGTATGCGATGGGATGGCCTGCCTCTCCATTGCGAGCCAGTCCGGTTTCGATCCCTGGAAGAAGGCCGTCGAAATTTGTGTTAGTTGGGCTGCTTGAAAATATCCCCATAAATTAGGAAGCCCCATACCTCCTTGTGTTTTTAAACGATAGAGAACGCCTGATGGACACCTATACCCCCTTTTCCCCCACACAAACCGGGTAATCTCTGCTTGGAATTTATTAAGGAAATGTTTCGGTACCGCGATCGGGAGCGACCGGAATAGGTATAGCATACGTGGTAGAAGGGTCATTTTTACCGCGTTCACCCGGCCCAGCCAGGACAGCCCGTCAGTCAGACTCTTTAAGAGTTTAGTTGGGTACTGAACCTCCAGAAATCGGTGTTGGTGCCGAATCAGCGTCTGAAGTACCTGGGCTTGATTCTGGACTCCTCAGAGGCAAGGGTTTTTCTCCCTTTTGGAAAAGTTGCTGACTCTTCAGACTGCGGTGAAGCTGTTGGCATTCCGCAGGTGGTCATCGCTGCGCTTTTGCATGCAAGTCCTGGGTCTCATGGTAGCCACCTTCGAGGCGGTACCGTATGCTCAATTCCATACTCGAGTCTTGCAAAGGGAGATCCTGCCCAAATGGGACAAATCTCCGTTGTGCCTGGATTGTCAAATCTGGGTGAGCCAGGTAGTCGGGGCTTCCATGGTATAGTGGCTGAGGTCTCCGGCCCTTCAGTCTGGGAAGTCGTTCCTTTGCTTTTACTGGATGGTGATGATGACGGACGCCAGCTTGACCGGTTGGGGGAGTTTGGGGCGTACAGTCGACACAGGGTCACTGGACGCAGGAAGAATCCCGCCTGACAATCAATGTGCTGGAACTTCGGGCGATCAGGCAGTGCCTCTCCACATGGTCACGGAAGCTGCAGGGACGACCAGTCAGGAACCGGTCGGACAACTCCACTGCGGTGGCGTATGTCAACCATCAAGGAGGAACAAGAAACTCGGCTGCAGCATTAGAGGTCACTCACATCCTGCGGTGGGCAGAGCTGAGTGTGCCGGCTCTGTCGGCCATATACATTCCGGGCGTAGAAAACTGGCAGGCAGACTACCTAAGTCGCCAGATGTTGGACCAAGGAGAATGGTCACTACACCTGGATGTGTTTCGACTCCTTTGCCGGAGATGGGGCACGCCAGATGTGGATCTCCTGGCTTCTCGACTCAATCGGAAGGTGTTGAGGTTTGTGGCTAGGTCCAAAGATCCCTGGGCGGATGCTACAGATGTGTTGGTGGCTCCGTGGGGACAGTATGAGCTAATCTATGCCTTTCCCCCGCTGAAACTTCTTCCTCGTCTGCTCCGCAGAGTGGAGACTGAGGGAATTCTGGTGATTCTAATTACCCCAGCTTGGCCTCGGCGTCCCTGGTACGCCGACCTTGTATGCCTGGTGGCGGATGCTCCTTAGCGACTACCAATGCGGGAGGACCTTCTGTCACAAGGTCCTAAACTTCATCCTGCTTTACAGTCGCTGGCTTTAACGGCATGGCTGTTATAAGTCCGGTACTTAGGGAACGAGGCCTGTTGGACTCAGTGATTTCTACCATGCTGAGGGCATGGAAGTCATCTTCTCGGAAGATCTATCATCGCATGTGGAAGGCCTACATCTCTATGTGTGAGGAGATGGAGTGGCGTCCACGGACATATTCGGTTTCCAGGATCCTGCTGTTTTTACAGCGTGGAGTGGATCAAAAACTTGCTCTAAGCACCATTAAAGGATCACTAAAGGAAACCATTTTTTTGCTGAAATGACTGTTTACAGGGTATAGAGACATAAAAGTTAACTGATTCCTTTTAAAAATGATTAAAAATAGATTAAATTCAATCATATAATGTGCCTCTAGTTTCACTTTCATTTTTAAACTGGTTTCATGTTTATGTGAAGTAAAGAGACCCACAGAACAAAAACAAACAAATCCAGGGCAGTGTTTTGTTTTTAAAATGAATCTGATTGGTTCTGAGGAGTTTGACACACAGCATGGACCACAGTGAAAAGCTGCCATGAGATTTTTCATAAGGAGCCAGACAAGCAGGAAGTGTGGAGATCACAGCAGAATTACAGCTACTTTAAAGCAAAAACGAGCAATGAGGACATGAAACCTGTACTGCAGTAATGTAAAGGAAGCTATTTAGCTAAAAAAAAATTTTCCTTTAGTGATCCTTTAACCTCTTGCCGACCGCGCTATAGCAAAAATACTGCTACAGCGCGGTCGAGTTACTGTGACAGGACGTCCCTGGGACGTCCTCGTGCACTTCCGCGTTTGCGCGTCCCCTGGGGCGCGCTCGCGGAAGTGTCCGTGCTCGCCGGGTCTAGAAGACCCGGCGCATCACGGATCACGGTAAATTGCCGCGAATCGCGGCTGTTTACCACGTGATCGCTCCGTCAAATGACGGAGCGATCACTTGTAAACAAACCGGCGTCATTTGATGACGCCGGTTCCTCCCTCTCCTCTCTATACCGTTCGGTACAGTGCGAGAGGAGAGGAGAGAGGGGGGGGGGGAGCGCGGGGTGTCAGCAGTGCTGTGGCTGGATCTGTGACAACTGCAGTCACAGATCCAGCCATCCCTTGTCATAGAAAAATTAATAACGCACGTACATAATCAATAATCAGAGAAATATTAATATCGCACGTGAATAATTAAGATAAGCTATAAAAATCTTTTTGTCTATATAAAAATTAAAACAAAGAATAGCGCTGCGAAAAAGAGAAAAGTATTACATTTATTGATACAGAGAAGAAACTTGCATTATTCTAATATTTACAACTATAACATAAAGGATATCACTTGTTAAAAACAGAGAGGATATTGCTGAATGCTGATACAACATACATTTATGGCTATAGAGAAGTCAACAATAAGTAATGCTAATTGGTAGAGAGAGACGGAGAGAGAGGGAGAGAGAGAGAGAGTGAGAGAGAGAGAGTGAGAGAGAAAGAGAGAGGGAGAGAGGGAGAGAGAGAGACAGAGGGAGACAGAGAGACAGAGAGAGAGAGAGAGACACAGAGAGAGAGACAGAGGGAGAGAGAGAGACAGAGGGAGAGAGAGAGAGACAGAGGGAGAGAGAGGGAGACAGAGAGACAGACAGAGAGAGAGAGAGAGATTACATCACCAGTCTTTTAGGTCAGCTCCTTCATCATGCTTCAGTCTGCTTGGTCAAGGCATCATACACTGAACTATTGTCAAGCTGACTTGACTGTTTTTTATACCCCTGAGCCTGCATTTTCCTCCCTGCCAAAACTCAAGTTTCCCGCGGATACGATTGGATGACTTATGTTTCTTTTCAGAATGACACAAAAGGACCCCCCAGTGTGCATCCCCCTGTTATCACATCCTCTTGACATAGGGACTGTCTTGGAGTTTGCATATTTATCAACAACAAAACTTCTAGTGTGAGCACTATCTCATCCAGTTCCACACTTTGCATATCACAGGACCCCTGGCTTATGGAGATGCCTTGTCTGTAATCAGATAGGAGATGACAGAAAATTCTTTCAATACAATGAGGGGGCATTTCCTATCACATCCCCCCCCCCATTGAGGTAACATCCATATGCTGACATATGGTCAAAAACATGCTCCTCAGCTCACAGAGTAATCTAAAGACAGACCCAAATCACATTAGTAAAAAACCTTGTAAAAGAACGACATACAAATTTCCTACAAACCTTAGAAATATGGAGTTGAAAAATCTCTACCACAGTTCCCCCTGAAGTTCATCCTTGAACTTATGTCCTCCTTCAATGATTCGGTACCCACCCACAACGGCCCAGAAGCCCCGACCCTTCCCCCCACCACCACTGCGGCCTCTTCCTTTCTTGAACTCGCCGTAACTCATCAAGGTAGACTTGAGACAGTCCTGGTGCCTTTGAGACTTCCGATCCGAACCCTGAGTGTCTGTACTGCAATGTTTCATCGCCCCTCTGCATTGGAGGAGTGGAATTCCAACATTGATGGCGGGATCCTTATATATTTAGTCCTGTATGAAAAGATGGTGTTCTGATTGTCACCATTGGATCGGACCGCGAGGCAGCACTTTTTCAGCATGGTGAAGAAGGGTTTCGGAGTGTCTTATTCATGGCACGTTTGTCTTCCAAAAAAAAAATGTCTTGGTTGTCGTTATTTCTTCAGGTGGTGGTTGGGTGGGCCTCCAGACAGTCATGTATGAATACAAAAGGAGAACGTCAGTGTACAGTTATTAGAGGAATGTCAGACAGGAGCCGTGGGGTGACTTTCACGACTATAAAGCCGTAGGTAGACTAGGGGAGGTAGAATTACTTTAAGACATGAAAACCTGGATGTCCAGGGATATTTTGGTCAAATGGGTGTACAATATGGCACTGGCGGGCAGGAATTCTCACACGCCTTAAAAAAAAAAAAACTGAAGTTCTAGTTACATTATCCTGAGAAGATGTATGATAGAAGCCAACAATAAACTAATATTAAAGGAGGAAAGGAAGAGAGGTGAGTAATGAAAAAGAATATGGAGAATAGAAAAAAAAACATAAAAAATAAAAACTACAGATTTAATGCTGCTCCAACCAAGCTCTCCAGTTTAGATTCCACTTTCGATTGTTAAAGAGCATTGAATCGGTATTCAAAAAACGTAATAAAAAATAAAAAAAAAAATAGAACATTGTTCCGTTCAAAAAACGACTCCTCTCTCTTACTAGTAATTGGTGGTATTTTTGCTGGTCAGGTACACAGATAATAACGAGAGAGAGATGATTTAAATTTGTAGACTTTGGGTAAACCTGACCGCACGTTATTATTACAAATTGAAGAGGCTTATTCCTAGATCAACAGGAAAAAAAAAAAAATATATATCTAGGGTCCTCTCTTAAAAAAAAAACAAGAACAAAACACAAAAAACAAACAAAAAAAATAGACTCTTCTGCCCTATTGGTGATCAACAGGTGATCATGATCATGGTCACTTAATAATGTACAAGTCGGGTTAAAAACAAAAATAAAAAATATTAAAAAGGAGCGACTAAACAATGGTTGCCAAGAAACTTTTTAGAATTTAGTCCAACCCGACTGTACTTCTTACTAAAAAAATTTTTTTAGAGGCTCTTCCCCAAACCAAAGGAAAATAATAAAAAAATAATATATAGTTCTCCAACAAGAGGGCAATTAAAAACACTGCATTATTTACTATTTTCCTCTTCCAGGTCTATGCACTACTCCCCCCTTCAGGTGGAAAAAGTTCAAACCTTTTGGAACTTTTCTCACCTGAATGAAATAAGAGGAAAAAAAATAACGAAATAAAAATAATAATGAAAAACTTTAAAAAAATTAAAAGTAAAAAAATTATAACCATAACCCTTCAGGGAGAAAAATGAGAGAAAAAATTAAAATTAAAATGAAATAAAAATTAAATATAAAACTGACAAAAATAAAAATGAGAAATGAGAAAAATTGATTAAAAGTTACTAAAAATTGAAATAAAACCGAGAGAGAAAAAAACAATAAAAAAATTACTTTTACAAAAATTAAAAAATGTATAAAAATTAAAAGTAAAAAATTGTAATGGATAAAAAATGACTAAAAAATAAAAAATTGAAATAAAAATTACTAATAAAATTACACGAACATGATAAAAATTTAAACTAGGAGAATTAAAAAAACGTTACATTTGTACTGGTCTGGATTTGGACAGGCTTCTTCGGAAATTTGTTTCTGAGTTAGTGGCTTTTCTGTTACTTGAGAGAAGATACCTCGTTGAGGTGCACATTCACATAGTTTTGGCGTTCATTCTCCTGATAGTAATGCACATCATTACTTGCATCAGGGAAAGCAATAAAGCTACACAGATTAGGACAACAGGGTGGAGCAAAATGTTTAGGAAAGCTGACGCGTTAGGACTATACCCAAATATACTTTCCCACCAGGAAATCTTAGCGTCTTCCTCTAAAGCGTGTAATACTTGGATCACCTTATTTTGATCATGGGTGAGTCGTATAGTGGCTTCATTCTCAGCATCTCTTAGCACATTTAATATTTCATCCTGTTGTTCAAAATCTACCAGCCAAGCCTTTAACTCAGCCCCAAATCCCAGAGGAAGTTTCTGTAGATGTATGGGGGTGTCAGGTTTGATATCAAGCCTTTTCTCTGGGGTAACAGGGGTACGTCCTTGTGTCCTGGCTATATCTATTCCCAGGACCGGGGAAGATGTACAGTAGACTCCCTGAGGCAATGTACCCCATTGAGTACAGTTCCACCCGTAGGCAGAATATAGGGCATCATTGGGCATTTGATGCCAGCACCAATACCCTTGCCCCAAGTATTTTACATAAGGTTGGGACAATTCCTCGGCATCCAGGAGACACGACCCTTCCTTGTGCCAGCATTGTTGTCTCATGATCCTATCCTGTTTCCCTTGACATAACACCACCCCTTCCTTTCTCCAGCACCCACAAGTATCAATCATTTGAGGTTGTTCAGACTCAAAAACCATCAGATCATGATGGACTCGGGGGTGTAACACGGTAGCCCGCTATCTGTCCGGTGAACTTCTGTTTCATTATCTCAGACAATGAGGCAGTAGCATCAATATGAGCATGTTGTAGATTTTCAAGAATATGATTCACATCTAGCTGCCCCTCAACCCCTTCCCCAACCTGCTGTGCCAACCTACCTAGCTTGTTTATGAGTACCTCTAAATCCCTTGAGACGGGCCTTTTTATTCACACCTTGCACAAACTGTTGGCACCATTTAAATCCTGTTGCCCGAAGTTTAACTACCTAACTTTTAATTCCTCCCCGAATCCCAACGGAAGTTTCAATAAGTGTAAAGGGGATGTCAGGTTTGCTATAAAACCTTTCTTCAGGGCAACTCGGGGTGTAACCCGGGGTTCCGTCTATATCCATCCCAAGGACAAGAGAATAGGTACAATAGACTCCCCGAGGTAGCGTGCCCAGCTTGGTACAGTTCAACCTAGTGCTGATAACCGTGCATCATTAGACATGTGATACCATCATTCGGTATTGAGTCCCACAGCACATATACCATTGAAACAATGACAAAACCCACAAAAACTCCATCCCTGTGACTTGATTTCAGTGACCATGCCCCACTACCACCAGGTAGGTCCAAGGAACACCCTAGTTTCATGACTAACACCCCATCGGTATCCTCTAGGACAAAGAAACAAAACCCGCCTATGTCCTAAATTGTACCTAGGTGTTTCCTCCCCCGTAATGATCTTCCCATCCAGAACCCACAGTGAAATACCTTCCCAACATTCCTCCTTCACTACCGGGTATTGACCTGGAATGCAAAAGACATCGTGGTCACACTTCTGACAGGGGGAAATATCAACCTGCTCTCAGCTTCCGTGCCCTCTGATCACATGTGGGTCACTTAGCCCCAAATGCACCAAGATAGAATCCCCAGTCAGTAAGCTCATTGATTCCAACCTATCTACAGACCGAGTCTGCACTTCCGTATATGGGATCATACAGCACCTTATTTCTCACAATCCAAACCAGTACAGCCCATCCCGGCGTTTGACTATCATTTTGGATTGTGTAAGCGGCGAGTTGTGTCAAAGTCTTACTGAGTGGTGATGCTAACTCCTCAGGCTACCGCCCATCATACAGAGATTTGTACACTCAGCCTGATACTGGTCACTAACTTCGCCTGCCCCTGCATGTACGCCAGAGCCAATGACATGTTTTTGTCCTATACCCTATCACACTCTCTTCCAACCTCTTAACATGGTCCATAAAATTGTGAGCCATATTAAACTGGGTATTTATGCAACTTTGTTGCATGTTGTCACAATTGTCACCAATCTCTCAGAGCAACAAAGCCGTGCTTATTGTCTGAAGCCATGGCGGCGGGTCTGTTCCTCAGGAGACCGCTGTCCTCTCTATTACTAACACCCATCTCAGCTCCTATTCCCCCTATATAGTGCTGAATACACCCCTCCTCTGTTGGGTTACTCCTCAGAAATAAGCATCCTGCGTGAACCTTATGCTGTGTCCGCACATCTCTGGGAGAAAGCCACTGGTCACTTAACCATCACTTGATTCAGTGCATACTCAGCACATACAGGGTAATAGTCTTATCAACCACTCTGTACCCTGTTAGCCCGCGTGTATTCCCTTTATTTGACAGGGCATGTTCCTGTATGTAGTTACTGGCATTACTTGTGCAGGGATTCAACCTCTCAGGTGAGACATTAACTAGGTGTACCTCTCCCATGTCCAGTAACTGAAAGCTTCTTTATAGGACTGATAAGCATGAGACACTGCCTCTACGAGGAAGTTTTCACCCCATTGAGGTATCACCTGGCACCCTCTAGTTTGGCCAACAGACACCTTATTATGCATAGGTGTCAGTCTCCTGGGTACCTGCACCACATACCTTTATGTCATACTAGTCACCCATTCCAACATTTCTTTCAATTCCTGTCTGGACTCACAACCCTCGGAACAGGATGGACTCCAGGGTGTAACCCAGTAGAGTCTGATAGGATAGTACCTAACCTAACTGTGATATATGCCCAAAGTTCCGTCCATGCCCTTATGGATGAGAATAGAACGAGTTGGATTTTCCTAACCCTTCCCTGATATGTAGCCCAGGGCCTCCCAATGTGTTCCTGATTATCTCCAGCTCTATAGTGATTACGGTACCCAATGACCCATCTCCCACTCCCAAGACAGTCGCCATTGAGCCTCTCTTTAGTATGGGAAATAGTCTGGATACCCGGATTGAAAACCACCTGCCACCAGGTACACCCAATCCCTCATAGAGGCTGCACACTTTCTTCCTCCTCTATCAATTCAGTAATTAAACTATGTGATCCTTCACCCCTAACAAAACACACTGCCTTCACCATTCAGACAGGACTCCCATGAAAGACAGGAGTCTAGTGCCACCCTGGGGCACTGATATTCTTGGCATGCAAGTCACAGACCACCAGTTAAGGTACACAAGTAATCTAGGACAGGAAGGACACCTATGGATATTAACTGAGGAGAATACTGCATGCCCACATATATATCGGAAGTGAGGGCCTCTGGAACAGCCAAGAGCTGATATCAAACCATACAATCTTCCTGCAAACCTTTTCTCCAGACTCAACCCAAAAACTATACAATACGAGGCCATACCTATGCACTTTCAACTCGTATGCCACCAGGCAGGCCTTCGTACTACATGTCTGCCGGTAACTCTAAAAGAAATTGGAAAACAAGGATTGCATATAGTGTATCCAGCTCAAGGGAACGGGTGTTACCAGACACAACTGACCAATAGACTAAGAAAAAAAATTCCTTGTAGCACTGAGGCAATGCAACCTTGTACAGCCAGGCTTAACAGCAGGGGGGAGTTTAAGAAGTCCTAAAAACACAAGTCTGGCCAAAGTAACATCAGGATTTTACCTATTAGATCTATGGAACTACACGTGTCAGCATGGCTGATCTTCGGTAATAAGAAAACAGATATGCTACGGATCTATGGTCGATCCATTTCAACCTCTGGAGAATACCCCAAAACCCTTTTACCACTAAGTGTGGTACCCCTGAACGCTACTTAGCCTAATATATGTGTTAGAGTGCCAATTATCCCTTGCAGTCTTACTCAATTTTTCATAAAAAACTAATACACGGACCTCAGTTAGTTGGTTCTGCTATTCAGTGGATCAGCACATGTAACCCCCACTAGGTGGTCCAAAAACATAGCCAAATGGACTGACCACTAGACGTTCCAACTAGATAATGGTCATGAAAACCTAAACCTTGTGAAACCCGACCGACTAACCAACCTAAAGATTTCCTCTTATTCTGAAATCCTGAAAAACACAGTTATCGATTCTGAGGGATAAAACACAAAATAAAAGTTTAGTAATAAACATTCAATTTTTTCTTAACCTGGAAACAAAAAACAATGGTTATATATCTGTAACAAGACATTATCATATAAAACACAAATATACATTACATTATATTACATAAACCGTGCACTTTCTTTTAAAATACCAAAAATTGTTGAGCTCAACGTTTCATTAATATGTATTACTATAATACATATTAATGCCATATGGATTTTTGTTCTATGGTATACCAATAATTCCCCCCTAAAAATGTATTCACCATGGTTAAAAATGAGCAGTTTTAAAACAAACACATTTTTTATAAGTTTCCCTTTTGTCTTGCAAGACAATCCTACTTACCTATTCTGAGTACATTGGAAAACTTCAAAAAGAAACTTCTATGGAAACAAAGATTACCGTTAATACAAAAAAAATACACACACATATATATATATATATATATATATATATATATATATATATACATACACATAAGGCATCTTACTTTTGCTTTACCATTCACTCGGCTCACTCAATTTGCATGACAATACAGCTGTTTCACACACCCTCACAAAATAGAAGGGGGGGTCATTCGGGCTGTCAGCGCTGAGTCAGCAGCTGAGAACACACGTCACACACTCTCACAATCCATTTATCTAGGTCAAATATGACCTCAAGACCTTACATGTTCTATATCCTACTTACCCATAAACTCTGTTCATCATCACTTCTCTGGGGATGTGGATTCCCTATTAAAAATACTCACCTCATCAGTTCTGATATCCTACTTACCCATAAACTCTGTTCATCATCACTTCTCTGGGGATGTGGATTCCCTATTAAAAATACTCACCTCATCAGTTCTGATATCCTACCATCCCTGCCCTCCAAGCATCTTTTTTCATTTGTTCGTATCATCTTCCCGTGGTGACTGCACCACAGGGCTTCCCAAGCGCTTGGCTTGAAAGTACCCTTTTTCGAATATTGCTTTCCTGTCCACTGATCCCAATCTTTTATATATTTCACAACCCAAGGTCCATATTCATCTATCATTTCTTCCTTCGGAGTCCAGTGGTACGGCTCCCCACAGTTCGACATCCATTTTGAAGCGATTTGATTTCCCATCCTTTTTGCGGACGAAGGACCTTGAGCTGATCCCGCAAACCCTTAAAGGTCGCTTTTTCCCAAAGTTAGCTACGCTTTGACTCCTGATTGAGTGGACCGGTACTGCCCCTCTGCTGATCTTTTTTCACTACTTGTCAGAACAATGACTGACTATAGTCCTTCAAAAAATTAGCCCGGGGATTTTCCCAACTAAATTAGTTGTCCTCCCGTGAACTTTTCTGCAACATTCTAAAAGAAATGCTTACTTATTAGATTGTTATGATTGCTTGCAGTGCAAGAGGCACCTAATTGCACTAATTTAACTGACGCTTACCTAATAATGATTTTTAGCAGTTACAATATAGTCAGTGTTTACAGATCTTATTACACCGCTTACCATCCCCAGTTATTTGTTTAAACAGAGGAATAGATTCACATACATCCAGATAATTCAGTGTGATTTTAGTTTCCGTTTCCACCGATGTGATTTGCCATGCGACGTTGGACCCAAAGTCGCATTACAAATCGCAGCCCATTGATTTCAATAGCACCCATTCCAATCTATGTGGCTCAATGCTGCAGCGACCGATAAAGGTACCTGCACCATTTTGATGCGACTTCTGGATAAAAAAAAACGCATTCAAAGCCACACCGCAGTCGCACTAAAGCTGCATTTCCAAATCGCACCTTGAATCAGGCCACATTGGAGTTGCACCAGTGGAAACGCAGCCCAAAAGCATAGGTGCTGACAACAACTGAAAATTAACATTTGTGAGATGGATAGGGAAGCTTTGCTGAACAAGAAAAAGCTTCATTAAGCACCTACTATGGATCTGGCCTTTATCACAGTATACAGCAACCAATACCAACAATTGGAAAAGATCTTCAAAAAGTATTGGCCCATTTTCAGAGAGCACAGAACTTTAGTAGCGGTATTGCCATCACGACCCAGACTCACCCACCGCAGAGCACCAACACCACTAACACACCCCGTCCACAATGCACTCGATCCCCCCAGGGAAGCGAACACCTGTCCAGAACCTGAAGGACTCCACGGATGCCAGAGATGCCCACCGTGCAAAACAAATAAACCCCAGCCTCTGAGAAAAACAACATTCAAGTCCCCTGTACATAATAGAGAATTCCAGATAAAATAACGTATTACTTGTAATAGCACCCCTGTGACCTACGTCATAGAGTGCCGCTGCTGACTCCAGTATGTGGGCCGTACCACCAGACCCTTACGTGTAAGAGCACGTGAGCACATCCAAAACATACGTAATGGATTCCCAAGACATAGTCTCTCTAGACATTTTGAGGAAAAACATCATAAGGATCCATCTTGCCTCACGTTCTATGGGGCTGACATTATTGAAGACCACTGGCGGGGGGTAACAAAAAGATCCAGGTCTCACAAAATGAGACCCGTTGGATACACAGGTTGGGGCCTCTAGTTCCTAGAGGCCTCAACCTGGATATTCATTTGAACTGCTTTATTTCTAATTTTAAATGTTTTTTTTTTTTATCACAAGTCACTTCTCTTTGCTGGCCTGCACAGGGTCCTGACTTTATTCATTCATCTATTTCTCCTACTAACGTGGAGGTTTCTTAGACACCAACTATTGGTGTAGGTTCACCAACTGAGTCACACAGGTTTAATAACCACTACACCCACACCTTATTGAATATTAATCATTATAGCGGCGCCATCGCCCCACTGTTTATTTACAAAAGCATAGGTGTGTTTCACTCACAAAGATTGGCCTAATCTCATTCAAAGGGTCAACTGCATAGACGCACACAGGCCCAGATTCACAGTCAGCGGGGTAAATTTGTGCGGGTGTAACGTATCCGCTCTACGCTACGCCTCTGCAACCCAGACGGGCAAGCGCTGTATTCTCAAAGCACTAGCTCCGTAAGTTGCGGCGGTGTAGCGCAAATCAGCCGGCGCAAGCCCGCCTAATTTAAATTTGGATCAGGGGGCGTGTTTTTTTTTAAAATCTACTGTGACTCGACGTAATAGACGTTTTTGCCGAACGGCGCATGCGCCGTCCGTGGAATTTCCCAGTGTACATTGCTCCAAAGTATGCCGCAAGGACGTCATTGATTTTGACGTGAACGTAGATGACGTCCAGCCCCATTCACGGACGACTTACGCAAACTACGTAACTTTTTCAAATTTCGACGCGGGAACGACAGCCATACTTATGCTTCATATACCAGGGGCAACTATACGCCGGGAAGAGCCTAACGCAACTTTACTGCGTCGGCCGGGCGTACTTTCGGGAATTCGCGTATCTAGCTAATTTGCATACTCAACGCGGAATTCGACGGAAGCGCCACCTAGTGGTCAGGAAAAAAATAAATAAAAATAAAATAATATGCAGTTACGATCCGACGGTGTAAGAGACCTGCGCCTGTCGGATCTTATGGATATCTATGCGTGAGCGATTCTAAGAATCATGCGCATAGATACGACGGCTCGGATTAGGACCCACGGCTGCGCACCTGGCGTTGCGCCGTTTTAAGTCCTTTCTGAACCTGGGCCACTGTCTCCAAGATTCCAAACAGAAATCCCTGCTACAATTTCATTCTATATATATATCTACATTATTCAAAATCAGTCTCATAAACACATTCGCATAGACAAAAAGAAAAGGTTAAGTTCTGAAGAGTAAGTTTGTTAGGTATTCAGACAGGTTAAAACAAAATAGACCTAAACCAGTTCTGTCTACCATACAATAAATCATATCTATCCAAACTTTAAACCCTCCTCACACGGGGCACCATCTTGTCATAGAAAAATTAATAACGCACGTACATAATCAATAATCAGAGAAATATTAATATCGCACGTGAATAATTAAGATAAGCTATAAAAATCTTTTTGTCTATATAAAAATTAAAACAAAGAATAGCGCTGCGAAAAAGAGAAAAGTATTACATTTATTGATACAGAGAAGAAACTTGCATTATTCTAATATTTACAACTATAACATAAAGGATATCACTTGTTAAAAACAGAGAGGATATTGCTGAATGCTGATACAACATACATTTATGGCTATAGAGAAGTCAACAATAAGTAATGCTAATTGGTAGAGAGAGACGGAGAGAGAGGGAGAGAGAGAGAGAGTGAGAGAGAGAGAGTGAGAGAGAAAGAGAGAGGGAGAGAGGGAGAGAGAGAGACAGAGGGAGACAGAGAGACAGAGAGAGAGAGAGAGACACAGAGAGAGAGACAGAGGGAGAGAGAGAGACAGAGGGAGAGAGAGGGAGACAGAGAGACAGACAGAGAGAGAGAGAGAGATTACATCACCAGTCTTTTAGGTCAGCTCCTTCATCATGCTTCAGTCTGCTTGGTCAAGGCATCATACACTGAACTATTGTCAAGCTGACTTGACTGTTTTTTTATACCCCTGAGCCTGCATTTTCCTCCCTGCCAAAACTCAAGTTTCCCGCGGATACGATTGGATGACTTATGTTTCTTTTCAGAATGACACAAAAGGACCCCCCAGTGTGCATCCCCCTGTTATCACATCCTCTTGACATAGGGACTGTCTTGGAGTTTGCATATTTATCAACAACAAAACTTCTAGTGTGAGCACTATCTCATCCAGTTCCACACTTTGCATATCACAGGACCCCTGGCTTATGGAGATGCCTTGTCTGTAATCAGATAGGAGATGACAGAAAATTCTTTCAATACAATGAGGGGGCATTTCCTATCACATCCCCCCCCCCATTGAGGTAACATCCATATGCTGACATATGGTCAAAAACATGCTCCTCAGCTCACAGAGTAATCTAAAGACAGACCCAAATCACATTAGTAAAAAACCTTGTAAAAGAACGACATACAAATTTCCTACAAACCTTAGAAATATGGAGTTGAAAAATCTCTACCACACCCTCCCTGCACAATACTCTGCCATGCCCAAATACTCTGCCATGCCCAAATACTCTGCCATGCCCAAATACTCTGCCATGCCCAAATACTCTGCCATGCCCAAATACTCTGCCATGCCCAAATACTCTGCCATGCCCAAATACTCCGCCATGCCCAAATACTCCGCCATGCCCAAATACTCCGCCATGCCCAAATACTCCGCCATGCCCAAATACTCCGCCATACCCCAATACTCCGCCATACCCGAATACTCCGCCATACCCCAATACTCCGCCATACCCCAATACTCCGCCATACCCCAATACTCCGCCATACCCCAATACTCCGCCATACCCCAATACTCCGCCATACCCCAATACTCCGCCATACCCCAATACTCCGCCATACCCCAATACTCCGCCATACCCAAATACTCCGCCATACCCCAATACTCCGCCATACCCCAATACTCCGCCATACCCCAATACTCCGCCATACCCCAATACTCCGCCATACCCAAATACTCCGCCATACCCAAATACTCCGCCATACCCAAATACTCCGCATATATAATGTTTTGGGGTTCTATGTAATTTTCTAGCAAATAAATTGTGATTTTTCCATGTAGGAGAGAAATGTCAGAATTGGCCTGGGTGCTCCAGAACGCCTGATGGCGCTCCCTGCATGTTGGGCCTCTGTATGTGGCCACGCCGTGTAAAAGTTGCACACATGGGGTATCGCCATACTCGGGAGGAATAGCAGAATGTGTTTTGGGGTGTCATTCGTGGTATGCATATGCTGTGTGTGAGAAATAACCTGCGAATATGACAGAAACAAGTTTGTTTTTTTTGTTTTTTACAGAATTTTCGGTCGTTTTTCTTTTATAGCGCAAAAAATAAAAAACCCAGAGGTGATCTAATACCACCAAAAGAAAGCTCTATTTGTGTGAAAAAAAGGACACAAATTTCAAATGGGTACAATGTTGTATGACGGAGTAATTGTCATTCAAATTGTGAGAGCACCGAAAGCTGAAAATTGGTCTGGTCAGGAAGGGGGTTTAAGTGCCCAGTGGTCAAGAGGTTAAGGGACAGATTTCAGCCTCAGCTGTTTTCTTTCAACGAACCTTGGCTCATCCACTGGTGAGCACATTTGTGCAAGGGGTTCGACATGTGGCCCCTCCGGTTCGTCCACCACTACCTCCATGGCATTTGAATCTGGTGCTCTCGGTACTTCAGAAACCTCATTTTGAGAACTTCAGAAAGATTCCCCTTTTGACGCTCTCTCAGAAAGTAGCCTTTCTGGTGGCTATTACATCAGTCAGGAGGGTTTCTGAACTGGCGTCCTTGTCTTGCAAGTCTCCCTACTTGATCCTCCACAAGGATAAAGCAGTGCTACGCCCGCAGTCTTCGTTTCTTTCAAAGGTTTTTTTTAGGCTTTTCATCTAAATGAGGACATTGTGCTTCCATCCTTGTGTCCTCGGCCGTCGCACCCCAAAGAGGTTGCTTTGCATTCCTTGGACGTGGTCCGGGCTTTGCGGGTGTATCTGTCTGCTACGGCTCTGTTTCGGAGGTCGGACTCACTGTTTGTATCAGTGATTGGTCCAAAGAAAGGCCTGGCGGTCTCGTCGGCCACCATTTCTCAGTGGATCAGACAGATCGTGATTCAGGCTTATGCCCTAAAAGGGCGGGCGCCTCCCCGGCGCATTCGACTAGGGCAATGGGTGCCTCCTGGGCCTTCCGAAATCAAGCGTCTGTCTCACAGGTGTGTAAGGCAGCGACCTGGTCGTCCGTTCACACTTTCACTAAGTTTTACAAGGTTGATGTGCATGCATCTGCAGATGCTTGCTTCGGCCGCAAAGTTTTGCAGGCGGCTGTTTAAGGTTGCAGCTCCTCCGTTGAGACGCTTTGACATTTTGGGTGGAAGTTTGTTTGCTTGCTGTTCCCACCACTCGTTTTTTTTTACACTGCTTACTGTGAAGAATAAAGAAACTGTGTCCGTCCATGAACGAAAGAGAAATTAGGATTTTTGTACTCGCCGTAAAATCCTTTTCTCTCAAGTTCATGGATGGACACAGCACCCACCCGTCCATTTTATGTTTGTACTGCTTTTTGACAAACTAAGCTGCTAGATGCAGGGTGCGGGGTTATAAACAGAGAGACCGCCCCATGGGCGGTACTGTTCAGCCTTGCTGTTACATGTTTTTAACTGTTTAACATGTCTGCCTAGTCCTCTCCTGATAAGATGGCATATAACCCTACTGTCAAGAATAAAGGAACTGTGTCCGTCCATGAACTTCAGAGAAAAGGATTTTACGGTGAGTACAAAAATCCTATTTTTCCTTTACTGCAGTTGAGTAACACATACAGGTTTTGTCCCTCCACCAGGCTGTAGTTAGACGGTGAAAGGATAAGGAGAGAAGGGGCTCTCACCACTATCAGCATGTTCCTTGTTAGCACTTGAGCACTGCAGCAAACCTGATTGGCTTCTTGTGCTGCTTCTCCCTCTCCCAGCCTGACCTTTTTTGTACTTACATTACAAGGGGGGGGATTCATTCACTGCTTTCATTTGGAAAACACATTTAATGTTGTATAAATGAATACAAAGCTGTATTAATTTGTGCATTTCATATCCGCCTAAATTAGAATTTTATAGGGAATCTGTTAGCAAGTTTAACACCTGTTGTGATGGTGAACTGTATGCGAATTCCAGGGCAATAAAACTTCTGTTTGTCATCACTGATAGCGAGGTGATTGCCATGGAATCAGTGTGCAGGTTGTAAGACAATGGTGGTTAGAAGACAGATATTTTGTTTTATGACCGTCTTTTTTTTAAATGGATGGTAGTGGAATCGGAGCAACAGCTGTGTGAGTTTCATTTTGCTAAGCATCATGTTCTTGTGAAGTTAACAGCTGCTGAATTAGGCTTGTGGCAGGCTCACTTTGTTTTAATTACCTACCCAAGCCATTCACGTGCATGCAATATGAAAGGTGATGGGGTGAATACTTATAACTAGACTGTTAAAGCTGATTGAAGAGAGAGTAGTGTGAGATAGGCCAAAGCAGGCACTCCTGGTATCTGCCAGAAAGAGTGATGTGACTTGGATATCAAAGTATTTGTAAACCCTCACCTCGTAAAACAGCCCATTCAGTTTAAAATAGAAATGAAAGGTGAAACATTTGTGTATAGATAAAACAAAACATTTTAAATATTTTTTTTCCACATACCCTCTGTTTCCAGCTGCATATGGAGCTCAGAAAGCTAGGGAATGAGAAATGGCAGCATACTGATCTTTCCAGTGAAGGTCTGTGTGAGGGGGGTGTCAGGACAAGTCTGATCATTGGCGGACAGCAGAGTTATCAGAACAGCTAGAGAACTGACCATGCTGTGCTCTTATGCTTTTTTTTGCTCTCAAAAACATTTGTTTTGAAAATATTTGTTGTACAGAGAGTAGGCATGTGTTCACCTAACAACACAGATCCAAAATATCAAGTTCCAAAATACAAAGTTAAAGATATACCGTACAATTGAATGTCCCAGTGCCGAGAGCAGAAAAACATTTACTAATTAGATAATAAGAGAATGTAAATCAAACAATGAATCAAGGTCTCTCTTCCCCTTTAAGAAGTATGGTCAAAGGTAGCTGATGCAATGATCTACGGGAAGAGGTGGAGTGAAATGAGGAGACAATGTCTGCCATCACACTCCTGGAAGAATAGGAAAGGGCATGAGAGGACGCGGGGAGGGAGGTAGGCCCTGGAAGGTATATTCATTGTGTAAGAGCTATAATCAAAGGCCTAGCTGGCCACCCATCAGCTGAGGGTCCTAGTAGTTGAGGTCTAGTGAAAGAAAGGGGGGAGAGATGGAGGACAGTATAGAGCTGGAGTCCATCTGTATCCCTACTGGAACCCAGCATGAAGCCGGAAAAGTTAGGGGGTGGGGACCATATGTGCCCTGCTAAACCCCCCAGCAAGGGGCCACAGTGTTCCAGCTCTTCAAGCCTGAGGGAAGCCTACTACAGAGACGAGGGACTCCATGAGGGAAGGGGCCTGGCAGACATTAGTGTCTCCAGGCATTATCCGTGACTAGGTGGGTAAGCCAAGCTGATGTTTTTAATTATCACTCATAATAAAGCCAGCAGGCCCAGGTTTTTGGGAATTTATAGGGAGAATCATTTGTAACACTAGTCAACTTTCATTTTCATAATTTTATGTATGCAAGTGAATTATTCTGACACTGATGGTGCATGGGTCTTGCCCAAATGCACTGGGATGCAAAGCTTAGCAGCGTTCACTATGTGCATCACAAGTGACTTAAAGTAGGTTTTGTGAGAAAGAGGGGTGTGATATAATAGGAATTGTGCTGGACAGTAATCCAGAGTATATGTGGTCACCTGAGATATTATGCTGTGGACCTATTTCCAAAAGGGTTGGAGTAGTGGGCTCATCCACCAGACATGTTATAGGTTGCCAGATGCTCTCATGCTTGATGTGGTCAGTTTTTAATAGGGAAACAGAGGGGGGCTGGCAAGATCACCAGGGATTTCACACACAGGACGAAATACAAAGAGAACAGGATAATTTCTTATACAAGTACATGGTACAGTAGACACATATCAAGTTGGGAATACATATTTTTTAATAGGATGCTTCAATTTGTACTGTCCACCATAATGTGTAAATATACATAGCATATTTGGACACCTAGCTATCACACCTAATATATGGCCAAAAGTATGTGACTGCCCCTGTAATTTTATGTTGTCAAGTCAAGTTGTTTTCAGTGAAGGGCGCTATGACCAAAATAAAAAATGGCATATACAGTCTGTCCTGTAACATACATTATTGTATTATCTGGTGATCCGGATATATGTTACCCATTGATCACCAGAAGAAAATAAAGGCGTAAAAGCTTGAAAAAAACAAAACAAAAAAAACACCTACCATATCTAATAATTGGTAAATTACATTATATAAAAATGTTTTTTTTATTTTTTTATTCAGTTAGGCTGTAGTCGCAGGGGTCTCAAACTGGTGGCCCCCCAGCTGTTGCGAAACTACAAGTCCCGTGAGACATTGCAAGGCTGACAAGCATGACTCCCTCGGACAGAGGCATGATGGGACTTGTAGTTCCACAACAGCTGGAGAACCACCAGTTTCAGACCCCCTGCTTTAGTGCTACAGCATACGGAGGCATTTTGGACAATTGTGCACTTTCAACTTTGTGGCAACTGTTTGGTAAAGGCCCTTTTGTGTTCCAGCATGGCTTGTTCCCCTTGGCATAAAGCCATTGGCAAAAATTCTAAAAGGCACATTACAAAATCTTGTGGAAATCCTTCTCCGAATAGCGGAGGCTATTCTAGCTGAAACGAGGCAGAGGGGGTGCACTCTATATTGATACCTATGGATTTGGAAGATTGTCCAACAAGCTCATGTTTAAATGTCCACAAGCTTTTAGTCATATATTTTATTGGGACTATTTCATGAAAACTGGCATAATAGAAGAATGGCACTGCCTTTCTTAAATAGCCTGTCAAAATTGTGTTTTTTTATCAGCCAAGTAGCATTGGGAAAATGATGCATGAAATGCGGTTGCATTGCATGGACATATGACAGCAGGCCTGAAGTCTCGGAAACAAAAGTATGGACAGCACCTCCATGTTTTTCTGAAGACATCCCTGTGTTAGTCATGTCATGTGTGATCGTTTTTTACAAATAAGGAGGGTTGCCACAGTTTAAAAGTCAAGGTTTAGACTTAGGCAGGCCATACATAGGTCGAAAATTTCGAAAAAAAAATATTTCGAAAATCTTATCCAAGACTTTTCGTTCGTATTTTGCACCAATAGTGGGCTGCAGCAATAGCCGATTTTCGTGCGCCCGTTGATTTTTAATTGGAAAAATATAGGTTGCGCTAACTATAGTCAGTCTGCACCAACATATGAACAAGAATAGTGAATAATTGTCACTTAGTACAATTAAGTGAGTAAATATAAGTGAATAAAATACAAAAATTATTAATATAATAGTCCAGTGAACTAAACACTGTATGGTTACGTGAAGCAAATAAATGTTGTGTAAACCAAAAAGTCCAAGAAAGACACCAGTGGAGATGTTATAAAAAAATTATGATAGACTCAAGAGTTGGAACACCCATGTGAAAACAGTCGTTTCGCAAAAATTTGCGTCGTTTCGCAAAAATTTGCGTGCTCCTGGAAGACGCAAATTTTTGCGAAACGGCATAGGGCTGAATGGCGTGGAAACGTCACTCCCCAACTTACCTACCCACAGGAACAGGTTTACCTGCAGGCGACCGGCCGGCACTGCGGGTTTAAGGCTGTTTATTACTTGATCTGATGTAATGTTTTTTTTTTTTTATAGTTGTAGTCACAAAAAACACTCAATATAACATACATTTCTGGTGCTCAAGCTTTGATATTTGTGTGATTTTTATAAATGATATTCACTTTCATTCTGTTTGGTATACTTTGTTCCAATGTATATTTTCTGTTGCATAGGTGAGGTTCCTGGTTTATATACTACAGAGGAACTGGAACCGCTATTGTCTCCACTGAAAGACCAGGCATCAGAAGATGGCTTTACTGGACCAGTGTTTTCCTATTTTACCTACAGTAAGTTTGACTAGTGAAATACAGTATTCATAGGTTGCTCAGGCTTGCCAAGTGTTTCCTGATACAAAGCCCTAAGAAGTGTATTAAGTTCAGTTTCACACACATACAAAATACTAACACATGATCACTTTGTGAAGCACTGCACTGGTTCTAAAGGAATGTGGTCAGCATCTGGCAGGCTGACATTCATGTTACATCTCAGATGCAGTCACAGTGTCTGACAGCGGACTTGTCTCCAGTTTAATTTTGTTTCCAAGATCAACCATGTCAGTGTAGACAAATGGCACAGATGTGCCTTTTCTAATTAAGTAGCAGACCAACAGCACGTTACACCTTAAAATGTGTAGGTACACAATAACATTCTACAGCAATGTATATTTTGTTTGCATGCAAGTGTGTTGAAATATTCACTTGCTTATTAAACTTGAGGATTTTAGCAGTGAGATGTTCTGTTTAGATTTCCTGGCTTCATCCCTGATGTAGGTATTATAAAACCAAAGCGAGTCTACTTCCACACCTTCTTTGTCATGTAAATGGTGACCATGACAAGAACAAGACTCTTGACCTTGGCAGGTGGGTAGAGATGAAGTGCCCCAGGAGCTTTAAATTGTTAGTTGATGATTTGTCCTGACAGCAACCTTTAAAAGCCGACTTATCAGCTTTGAGTTGTCTGCTTACGGACATAAAACGTCTTTAGCAAATGTCTGCTGTTTGAAAACCTGTGACAGGGATTCTGTCATGAAGGAAGTATGGGGGATGACTTATGTACTTTTTAATCTGAGACCCAGGACATGCAAGCTTTAAATGGATGGCAGAAAAATGCCAGAATTTCTTATCTCTATACTTGAAAAGAAAGAAAGTTTGGGACTTTATATGAGGCCATGACTATGCCGGTACATGTACCTCCATCCCTAATACATATTGAAAGAGGAGAGGGGTTTGTGGGACTCTATACTTGTTCAGGATAAGAAATTCGGACAGTATTAAAGCCAAAGCATTAGCATGACCGCCAAATGGCAAGCATTCTCAGAAGGAGAGTTCAGCAATGGCAGCCTCATTTTTTTTTTGCATGTGCCAATACGCTGCACTTGTGTTTACATCAGAAATGTCTTAACCCATGTATGGCTGCATTCTAGCTTATAGAGTTCATATGATGGGCTAAGAAGCCCCAATCTCATATCTTTTCAATTCCAAACATTGGTTGGATTTGAAGGCAGAGGGAACAAAAAGACCAAATTGTGCAATCCAGCACGCAACAAACAAAAGATCTGCCAGCAGCATCTATGGGTGAAACTCGAAAAATTTGAATATTGTGCAAAAGTTAATTTATTTTACTAATGCAACTTAAAAGGTGAAACTAATATATGAGATAGACTCATTACATGCAAAGCAAGATGGTTCAAACCGTGATTTGTCATAATTGTGATAATTATGGCTTACAGCTCATGAAAACCCCAAATCCACAATCTCAGGAAATTTGAATATTGCATGCAATCAATAAAACAAGGATTGTACATAGAACAATATCGGACCTCTGAAAATTATAAGCATGCATATGTACTCAGTACTTGGTTTGGGCCCCTTTTGCAGAAATTACTGCCTCAATGTGGCGTGGCATGGAAGCCATCAGCCTGTGGCACTGCTGAGGTGTTATGGAAGACCAAGATGCTTCAATAGCGGCCTTAAGCTCTACTGCATTGTTCGGTCTTATGTCTCTCACCTTTGTCTTAGCAATGCCCTATAGATTCTCTATGGGGTTCAGGTCAGGCGAGTTTGCTGGCTAATGAAGCACAGTATTCCCACGGTCATTGAACCAGGTTTTGGTGCTTTTGGCAGTGTGGGCAGGTGCCAAGTCCTGCTGGAAAATTAAGTCAGTATCCCCATAGAGCTTGTCGGCTGAAGAAAGCATGAAGTGCTCCAAAATCTCCTGGTAGACGGCTGTGTTGACCCTGGACTTAATGAAGCACAGTGGATCAACACCAGCAGATGACATGGATCCCCAAATTAACACAGACTGTGAAAACTTCACACTGGACTTCAAGCATCTTGCAGTGTGTGCCTCTCCATTCTTCCTCCATACTCTGGGTCCTTGGTTCCAAATTTGTTCTCATCAGAAAAGAGGACTTTGGACCACTGAGCAACAGACCAGGTGTGTTTTTCTTTAGTCCAGGTAAGACGCTTCTGACGTTGTTTGTTATTCAGGAGTGGCTTGACAGAGGAATTCGACATTTGAAGCCCATGTCCAGGTGTGTGGTGGCTCTTGATGCACTGCCTCCAGCCTCAGTCCACTCCTTGTGAAAGTCCAACACTTTTGAATGGCATTTTCTTGACAATCCTCTCCAGGCTGCGGTCATCCCTGCTGCTTGTGCACCTTTTTCTTCCACACTTTTCCCTTCCACATAACTTTCTATTAATGTGCTTTGATACAGCACTTTGGGAACATCCAACTTCTTTTGCAATTACCTTTTGAGGCTTTCCCTCCTTATGGAGGGTGCCAATGATGGTTTTCTGTACAACTGTCAGGTCGGCAGTCTTTCCCATGATTGTGATTCCTACTGAATCAGACTGAGAGACCATTTAAAGGCTCAGGAATTCTTTGCAGGTGTTATGGCTTAATTAGCTGATTAGAATGGGACACTTTGAGCCTAGAATATTGCACCTTTTCACAATATTCTAATTTCCTGAGATTGTAGATTTGGGGTTTTCATGAGCTGTAAGCCATAATCATCACAATTATGACAAATCACGACTTGAACTATCTTGCTTTGCATGTAACGAGTCTATCTCTTATATTTCACCTTTTAAATTGCATTGGTGAAATAAACAATTTTTTGCACGATATTAAAAATTTTCGAGTTTCACCTGTAACCTGTGCAGTCAGAAAGTGTATACAAATGTAGGAAACACAACCAGGCGGAAGTTAATTGGTATGCAAAAAAACGGATATGTGGCGCACGATCCAGCAGAGCAACCAGTGAATAAACTGAGGTATATAAAATTCTAATACTAGAGTCCAATAATAAAAGTGTCCATGAAAGTCCTGGATCAATGGAATATGGTACAAGTGGCTGTGGGAAACACTTAGCGGCAGCACCTTAAAGCAGAAGCATTGCTCTGAAACAATCAAAAAGAAAAGACAGAGTGCGCCAATCTGAGTGCAGTAAGCCCAAATTTAATAGCTGGAGTAAAATAAATATACATATACAGAGTGCCTACTCACAAACAGGAAGTAGAAAAGAGACCAGAATGGGGAGATGTAGGCGATCAGCAAATGGATATGTGCCTGGAGTCCTGCAGTAGTCTTGGCTGGCGGGCATCCAGAGTGTAAGCTGTAGCAAATCGTTGGAGATCGGTGTCAGGGAACACAAACACCGGAGAGCCACAGAGGATGCGGCGTGCGCTTCACCGTGGAGCGCAGCGTGCCGTCGTCGCGCCGGAAGTGACGTGCAGGTCCGTGCCGGCCAATAGGATTACGCGTTTCACAGCGTCAGCTGTTTCATCAGATCCAGAAGTTAATTGGTGTTGAAGGAAAATCAAACAAGGGGAAGGGAAATAAGGTAAATGGGAGAAACTATAAAAAATACTTCTGTAAAGCAAATCTTGGCATTCTGGTAAAGATAAGAAAAATACAAGAGTGAAACTACCACCTCTAACCCTTCCATCTGTATCTCAGAGTAAAATAGTGTGACATACATAACCAAATAACCAGTCTCTCTCTCTATCTCCATCTCTCTCTATCTCTCTATCTACAGTGGGTATAGAAAATAATCGCCCCCTTTAAAATAATCACATGTTGTTGCTTTGCAACCCAAAATGAGAACAGACACAGTTTTTGTTTTCTCCAGCTCTATTTACTAGTACAACTTATAACAGCCAAGTAAAAGATATTTACACCAACATGTCAGAAAAAAAAAAGTAAAAAACGGAATCACTGAATTGGGAAAAAAGATCACCCCCTTTTTTTCAGTATTTTGTTGAGCCACCTTTTTCTTTAATTACAGCCTTTAGTCTGTTGGAATATGGCTCTACTAACTTTGCACATCTAGACTTTGCAATATTTGCCCACTCTTCTTTGCAGAACTGCTCAAGTTCAGTTTCATTTGATGGTGACCGTTTGTGGACTGCAGTCTTTAAGTCATTCCACAGATTTTCAATGGTTCCCAGCCCCCTTGCCACTTGATCAGCTGTCAGCTAATGACAGCTGATCATGTGATGTGAACAGAGCCGGTAAATGGCTTTTTTCTCCTCACATTGACAGCATGAGGAGAAAAAAAAAGCCGGTTTACCATCTGGAGTAAACGGAACATCGGTCCCACACACTCCAGATCCCCTGCTGCTAAGCAGTGCCCACCAGTTCCACCTACCAGTGCATATCAGCACTGCTAAGCAATGCCCACCAGTGCCGCCTATCAGTAGTGCCCACCAGTGCAGCCTCATCAGTGCCCACACCTTATCAGTGCTCATCAGTGCAGCCTCATCAGCGCACATCAAAGAAGGAGAAAAATTGCCTGCTTGCAAAGTTTTATAACAAACTATGAAATTGTTTTTGTTTGTTTACCCAAAAAATAAAAACCCTGTGGCGATTGCCACCAAAAGAAGGCTCTATTGTGTGAAAAAAATTATAAAAATGGGTACGAAAAGTGCTCAAGTCCCTGCTGCAGAGAAAAACACACTCATAATAGGATATTACCATATCCATGCTTTACTGTAGGAATGGTGTTATTTGGATAGTGAGCTGTATTGGATTTCCAGCAGACATATTGTTTGGTGTTGAGGCCAAATAATAATTTTAGTCTCATTTGACCAGAACACCTTTTCCATGTGGCCCCAGAATCTTCAAGGTGCGTTTCTAAGTTGGTTGGATGAGACTAAAATGTAATTATTTTGCCTCAACACCACAAGATATGTCTGGCGGAAATCAAATGTGGGTTTCCTGACCTGATCAGGTGGGAGGAACAGTCACTTGGTTGTCAGCCGTGGAGTCCTTACTTATTCCAAGTTGGTCCTCATACTTCATCAGTAGCAGTAACCATATTTGTCCCCATAAAAACAATTTTTTTTGTGCAATCACTATGCAGCAAATACAGAGGTTGTTCGATGCTGTGTTGTGCGAAAGTTATAGACCTTCCCTAATATGTTTTGGTTGTTCTTTGTTTCAGAGGTTCAACAAAATCTGCATATTGTCCTCATCATGGATTGTACAAACATTAATTTCACCATAAACTGTGAAAGTAATCCAGCTCTGTACAAGAAATGTTCTGTGCAGTGGATGGAAGGCTGGTCTGACAGAAGCATGAAGAAGGTAAGCTAAGTATGCTGTAGTGTGTGGCATTGCACCATATTCCTGTTGGACATGAAGAGTTCCTTGAGGACTTAGTTGAACCCTTTCCACTCAAGCAGGCCATAAAAACAAAAGAACTGTCAATTGTGCAAGCACAATCTCAATGTACTCCTTCCTAAACTGGAACTCTTTGGCCACGCAAGATTTCTTGTTTAGACTCTGCCAGAAACTACATAAAAAAACAACAACAGAAGTTGTGGTGTCGGTTCACACTACAGCCACATGAAAGTGGCCACGACTTTGCGAGTCAACTTCGAGTAGCCTCCAGGACAGGCAACTTTGCCAGTGGCCAATCATACAATAATCGGCTCTGTGGGAGGGAGTTTTTTTTTCCTGAGAAAACTATTTTCTCTTTCTGCAAAGTTGCTTCAGTTAAGACACTGATCCGACTTTGGAGGCAACTTCCATTGAAATCAATGGGTACAAGTTGCCTAGAAGTTGCCTTGAAGTAGTACAGGAACCTTTTCTGAAGTCGGAGCGACTTCAGTAGTGTGCATCAAGAAGGCTCTCATTCACTTTAATTTCTCATGTCGCACGACTTGAAGCTGACGGCTGTCAAAAAAAAAAAAAAAAAAAGGTAGTCTGCCAACTTTATCACAACATCGCTCAGGCGAGATAAAGCGAAACATTGTAACATGATGTTCTTTTAGATCAAAGGAATGAACCTCTGTCTGTAGATGAGGTCAGTTTAACCACTAAACCTTCTTTTTTTCTGACACTTATGCCGCATACACATGACTGTTTTTCATGATGTGAAAAATTAAATTTTTTAAATTGGTCAATAAAAACGATTGTGTGTAGGCTCCAGAGCATTTTTTTCAACGTAAAAATGGGCATTAAAAAATCTAGAACATGCTCTATTTTTTCGCGTCGTTTTTCAGGTCGTTGTATTTCGCGTTGTGAAAAACGGTCGTGTGTAGGCTTTAACGACAGTGAAAAAAACGCGCATGCTCAGAAGCAAGTTATGAGAAGGGAAATTTGCATAATCAGCCCAAAGGGTGGCGCCAATCGAATGTAACATCCCCTTTATAGTGCCGTCGTACTTGTACGTTGCCGCGCTTTGCTCGAGCATTTTTTTTTGTTTTCACGATCGTGTGTGCAAGGCAGGCTTGACAAGAATCACATCGAGAAAAAAAATTTTTTCCATGACATGAAAAATGGTCGTTAAAATCTGTTTTTTGCTAGAAAATTACTTGGAACCCACAATCATTATATATATATTTTTTGCAGAGACTAGAGCAGAGACATGCAATTAGCGGACCTCCAGCTGTTCCAGAACTACAAGTTCCATGTGGCATAGCAAGACTCTGACAGGCACAAACATGACACTCATAGGCATGATGGCACTTGTAGTTTTGCAACAGCTGAAGGTCTGCTAATTGCAAATCCCTGCCCTGGAGAATAAAATGGCGGTTATTGCAATATTTTATGTCACACTGTATTTGCGCAGCAGTCTTTCAAACGCAGTATTTTCGGGAAAAAATAGACTTCAATGAATTTAAATAACACTAAACTGTAAAGTTAGCCTAATTTTTTTGTATAATGTGAAAGCTGAGGTTACACCACAAGAATCGTGATCTTTAACCTAAGCAAAAAAAATGTGATTCTCATTTTAGCCAGAATCGTGCAGCTCTGCCTATAGGGAAGCCTTGACTATAGATAAATGTTACTTCCTCTTTAAAGCGGGGGTTCATCCGTACATAACACTTTTTCCCCTTAGATGGATGCTCGTTTTGTCTAGGGGAATCGGCTAGTTGTTTTAAAATATGATCCGTACTTACCGTTTACGAGATGCATCTTCTCCGCCGCTTCCGGGTATGGGCTGCGGGACTGGGCGTTCCTATTTTGATTGACAGTCTTCCGAGAGGCTTCCGACGGTCGCATCCATCGCGTCACGATTTTCCGAAAGAAGCCGAACGTCGGTGCGCAGGCGCAGTATAGAGCCGCCCCGGCGTTCGGCTTCTTTCGGCTACTAGTGACGCGATGGATGCGACCGTCGGAAGCCTCTCGGAAGACTGTCACTCAAGAAGGAACGCCCGCTCCCGAAGACCCATACCCGGAAGCGACGGAGAAGTTGCATCTCGAAAACGGTAAGTACTGCTCATATTTTAAAACAACTAGCCGATTCCCCTAGACAAAACGAGCATCCATCTAGCATCCATCTAAGGGGAAAAATTGTTTTATGGGTGAACTCCCGCTTTAAAAGACTTTGGGGGACTTTGGGGGATCTGTTCTCTGCAACAGAGTAGTATTGAGCAGGACAGAAGAGGTAAGTATTCAATTTCAATTTCTTCTTTACAGGTGTGTACTTTGCTGCAAAGGTTTTATAGTGTGGCATTGCCTCTCAAAGGTGTAAGGACTTTAAATAAAGCTAACATTGTATATGAGGGCATATGTAGAGAAGATTTATAAACTGAATATATAGAACAGGAATGAGACATGATGATGTAATGGTGTTGTTTTTTTCAGATTCCTAAAATGTTATTTTCTGACAAAAGTCAAGAAAAGGGAAAAGACCCCAAACACAAAAAGTCTACTTCAGGTAAGCTCCTTATTTTATAGACTTTAGGCTTTTCTCTGAGGTTCTGATAAATGGGGCTAACCATATCAACCAGCAGTTCTGATTTTGCTCAGGTGAGTGAGATTTAGCGCGTTGTTATGGATTTTTCTGGTTGAGACAATGAAAACAAAACTAATAATGTAATTGCAGAGAACAGATATAACAGAAACAGACTGGCCACCGGATTCTGTTAAAGCATCTGTTCTAAAGTTTATTTGCTACATCTTATTTTATACCCAAGCTGAGAAAGGGGATGGTGTGAGATGTTATTAAAGTTCAGAGAACAGAATAATGTCACATTTCATATGTCAGCAGCTATCTCTAAAAGTTGTGAAACTAAAACCTTGAGAAGCAAGAAGGAGAGAGAGAGATAAAACATTGTAGGAAACGTCAGTCTCTGTACGAGAAGCCTATTCTTCCATTTTTGCTTAAATGAACAATACAGTGAAGGTCTTCGTCTTTTTCCACCTTTTTTTATTTAACACCAATCTTCTCCACATTATATTTAGCCAACTGCTGGTAGCTCCCGCTGCATTGGCGCAGAATGATGGTGTCTTATTTCTCCCATAGCTTTCCCCAAATAACCAATTCATTGGGGGAGGTAGAGCATCTGTTGGTACAGCATGTAACTGCATAGACACACAGTCAAATGTAAACAATAAGTATGAGAAGCAGAAATATTCCACTGTAAACTCCTATTTTCTGTAAACCTGTTGCTATCCCATATAAGAAGTAATGGAAACCCCCTAGCCCTTAAAGGGGTTCCATCCATCTTTAGCAATATATATGGACTCATTTTGTAGTTCTCTTATCTTAGCAAGATGTCCCTTAATAATGTCCTCATTATCTGATATATATATATATATATATATATATATATATATATATATATATATATATATATATGTGTATATATAACAGTTTGAAAACCTTACACAAATGTCAATTTATACTATAATACTTATTTTCTAAATTTCATAATTTATTACACCAATATCAGTGGTGGTAAGTGTAATTATCTCATCTAAACATTTTCTGTAATAACTTTCCAATATAACATGTCCTTGTCACATTTGTTGGAAGCCAGGTATAAGCTTTATCTCCACATATAAAATAAAATCCTCTACATATAGACGGTATTCCTGCACCTATAAAACTACATGCAATAGCATGGAATTGCAGATAACCAAGATTGGAAACTTTGAGCAATTAGTACTGTAAAGGGCTCAATTTAAGTTGGGATTTGGGAAATAATAATATTGATGAACTGAATAAATTATAATCTTAGTTCCAGTACAGTTTGAATTGCCCAACTGTGTAAATTTAGTATAAATATAGAGGAATTAAACAGGATTTTTAAGGTGCAAAAAAATACAAGGATTTATATATATAAAAAAAAAAATGTATTATACAAAAATAGAAAAGATATACAAATCCATCATATAATCAATAGAGTTTCATAAATGCATACAGACAATTTTCTCGGCATGTTTCGCCATTTAATTTGGCTTCTTCAGTAGTTTGTCATGCACTACTGAAACATAAATTAGGAAAATCGCATAATGTATTCACAAAAATACAAAGATAAAAAAAAAAAAAAAAAAAAACAATGTATAAATGATGACCAGATCATAATCAATGTCATAATCAGGATGCCTGCGGGTATGATCTGGTCATCATTTATACATCATTGTGTTTTTTCGAATTTATTTATCTTTGTATTTTTGTGTTTACATTATGTGATTTTCCTAATTTATGTTTCAGTAGTGCGTGACAAACTCCTAAAGAAGACAAATTAAATGGCAAAACATGTTGAGAGAATTGTTTGTATGCATTTATGAAACTCTACTGATTATATGATGGATTTTTATATCTTTTCTATTTTTGTATAATAAAATGTATTTATTTTTTATATAAATCCTCATATTTTTTTTTTTTTTTTTTGCACCTTAAAAATCCTGTTTAATTCCTCTATATTTATTCTTTAATTAAGGGATGTGGTGCCTATTTACAGTTGACAGGTAATTCAACAATTCTCCTGTTACATAGGCATGTAATGTTCAGACAAATCTGTGGGGTGTCTGTGTGTTTGGAAACACTCAGAGTTAATGATTTGTTCTATGGAGACTGTCTATGAACCATTTATTCTGGTCCTGTTAAGACCAGTGAATTTAAAAGGCACTGCTATCATAGGTATCATTCCCGTTTGGGTTGTATATGCAAACATACCCAGCAGTTACTAACATTGCTATTGGTTGCATTTAATTTCAGCATTTGGGAAACGGTGTTATTTTTCCAATGCCTCAATTCGTACAGACATCAGAAAAAGAAACATAATTTTTATTTTAAATTATATCAATATTTCAAGATTTTCTCACAATGACTGGTGTGAACCTAGGTGGGGCTTCCAACTTTATAGCAGAACCTGTTGTCAGAAGCACTCAATTTCAATTGCTTTCTGACATGTCGTTTGATCACCACCCAATCACCTGATTGGATTCTGTGAACACCTGAAACAGAGTCAGGGATAGTGTTGTAAACACCTTTCTGCACTTTGTTTCTTTGCAAATTTTGAACATATTCCAGCAACGTAGAGTAAAAAACTTGTAACTGTTGGGGGAAATATAGCCCTGTTTTGGGTGCCCATAATATAAAATTTGATAGGGTGACAGTCCTTGTGGTTGCCTAGAGGTAGTTTTTACATAATATGGGGCTATTAGTAAGGAATTTACCCATCATTTTCCTATTTCTGCTTTATTTTTTACCCATCTTTATTTAAAAACTTCAATGAGTTTACTAAAATTTTTTGGATGATGTGGAGTATGGAAAGCTTACTGTAAGTTAAGGGCTTCCATTACCTCTTCACTTCTCCAATGAAGTTCATTCCTCTGTCACTCTCACTAGTTTCTGGAACTCTATATCTGTAAACTGTTTAATTTAACTACTTGCCAACCAGCCGCCGCCGTTATACTCCCCTTATCTCCCCTGCCTGAGAGCCTGCAAAGCGGCCACTAGGGGCACGTGCGCGCCGCCGGAGGCACACGCCCCCCGCTCGTCCCTGATCCCGACGCGCGTTCCCGGCTTGTGCGATCACCGACGGGCACCCGCAATCGCTCGTTACAAAGCGAGGACCGGGAGCTGTGTGTGTAAACACACAGCTCCCGGTCCTGTCGGGGAGAAATGCCTGAGCGTCTGTTCATACAATGTATGAACAGCGATCAGTAATTTCCCCTAGTGAGTCCACCCCCCCTACAGTTAGAACACACCCAGGGAACATACTTAACCCCTTCCCCACCCCCTAGTGTTAACCCCTTCCCTGTCAGTGGCATTTTTATAGTAATCCAATGCATTTTTATAGCACTGATCGCTATAAAAATGCCAATGGTTCCAAAAATGTGTCAAAAGTGTCCGAAGTGTCCGCCATAATGTCGCAGTACCGGAAAAACATCGTTGATCGCCGCCATTACTAGTAAAAAAAAAACATTAATAAAAATGCCATAAAAATACCCCCTATTTTGTAAACGCTATAACTTTTGCGCAAACCAATCAATTAACATTTATTGTGATTTTTTTTTGATTTTTTTTACGCAAAATATGTAGAAGAATGCGTATCGGCCTAAACTGAGGCAAAAAAATTGTCTACACTCTCCTACTCTCCTATTCCTGAGTTTTGAGTAACATCCAGTCAAAACTCAGGAAAGGCACCACATGCCTTCAGCATACCCAATCATGCTGAGGTGTGGAGCAGCCTGGGAGAGCTGGAGAAGAAAGGAGGAGGAATGTTAAGCTGAAATCGTAACTCACTCTCTCACGCTCTCTCGCATGCCATGCATGAGATAAAGAAATCAGATGTCTGTCACAGCAGTGGGGGATGTGGCGACACAAATTTATCTGTATGTCGTTTTTTATCTTACTTTAAAAAGACGAGGATTGCTCAGAGCTGTATTAACTCTTTATGGCAAGACTGGTAACAGATTACTTGACATCCTCTACTGTACCAGGTAGAAGTCTCCATTAAAATTTTTTTTTTTCAGGTTTACATCCACTTTACTTTGCACCAGTGTCTAATAAACAGGTTACTTCTGTTTCTTCACCAGGAAAGGGGAGCATGCGTAGCAATACTTTTACTCTTGCCTCGGGACCATTGTCTCCTTTATTAAGCAAGCTTTACACTGGCTTGTCTTTTAACTGTGTCTATTTTAACCTCCCTGGCGGTATGATTATGTCAGATTTTTGATGCTGAAAGCGGTACCATTATTTTGCATGGAAATTTGGAGTTTTATATTGTAGGCTTGTAATTCTTAGAAATGACTCACTTAAATCTGTCGAAACAAGATTCTAGTAGACATCCCCCGGGTATGATAACGTTTGAAACCCAAAATCATAAAATATAATATAATAAATAACTATAAATAATATAATAATAATAAAAATGATTCAATAATTGTAACTGTTTTTGTAATTGTAACGCACAGAGACATCCGCGTGTGATACATGACAATGAATCTGAACGCTCAGCAGGCCATACCACTAAATGTTAAATTTTTATCCGTAAACGCTAAAGGCCTCAATGTGCCGGAGAAACGGTCCAAATTTCTTAATGAATTTCACAAACAAAAAGCAAACTTTGTTTGCGTCCAAGAGACTCATTTCAAGACTGATAGAATCCCAAAATTTCATGACAAGAGATATCCTGTGGCCTATCATGCCTCAAATTCGGAGGGGAAAACAAAAGGGGTCTCTATACTAATTTCTAATCAAACTCCCTTCCAAGTGCAAGACACCCTTCTAGACCCAAGTGGTAGATATATATTTATTAAGGGAAGATTTGAGAGCCGTCCAATGACAATTGCTAATGTTTACGCCCCAAACTCAGGACAGGTCGCTTTTTTCCGAAAAATCAAGGATTTACTAACAACTTTCGCTACAGGCATCTTGGTTCTAGGGGGCGACTTCAATATTCCCTTAAATCCCCTTATAGACACCTCTAATGGAGCGTCGAGCCTTCCCTACAGAGCGTTAAGGCAAATTAAGATACAACTGAAAGATTTGACATTACATGATACCTGGAGAACTCTGTTTCCTCAAACCAAAGACTTCACTTACTTTTCCAACATTCATCAAAAATATTCTAGAATCGATTACTTCTTTATTTCACAATCTGACCTAACTTTATTAAAGAATTCAACAATCGAACCCATGACACTTTCTGACCATCATCCCATAACTACTACGTTGACCTTCCCTGAAAAAAAAACAATCACAAAAATGTGGAGACTTAACCCTACGATACTGAAAGACCCAGCAGATGTACTCGAGATACAGGACAAGCTTTCAGATTACTTCGAGAGGAATGAAAATGACGAGACTTCTTCTCTAGTCCAGTGGGAAGCACACAAATGTGTAATCAGAGGTGAATTTATTAAAAAACTAGCCAGGCTAAAAAGAGAGCGCCAATCGAAAATTAAACTCCTCATAGAACAGATCCACAAATTAGAAATTTTGCATAAGAGAAACTTGGCTGTTTCAACACTCGAAGAGCTAACTAAAAAAAGAACAATCCTGACAGAGGAACTTAATTTAAAAACGAAAAGACAATACGTGTTGCGGCATAAGGTTTATTATGAGCAGGGTAATAAAAGTGGGAAACTTCTGGCCAAAGCAGTTCAAAGCAAAAAAATATCTTCAACTGTACACCAAATTAGAGACTCCCAAGGGAAATCACACTCCACTAACGAGGGGATCGCCAAACAGTTCGAAGCATACTACCAATCCCTTTATGACCTCCCGTCAAACCCAAAATGCCCTCTTAACTCAGAAAAAAGATCAAAAATGATTCGGGATTTCCTAGAGAAATATAGCCCACCTAAGCTAACTAGCGAAAAAACACAGGAATTAGAAGCCCCTATATCAGGCCCAGAATTCGATAGAGCTGTCAAGGAGATGAGAATAGGTAAAGCACCTGGACCAGATGGCCTGCCCCTACAATATTATAAGACGTTCACCGATATCTTAAAACCAAGATTTTTAAAGACCTTCCAAGCACTTGCATCAGATCGCCAACCTCCTTTACAATTGCTAGAGGCACATATTACAGTAATTCCTAAAGAAAGTAAAGACACAACGCAAGTCACGAATTACAGGCCCATATCATTAATAAATGTTGATGTAAAAATCTACGCTAAAATCCTAGCTAACAGGTTAGTGCCCTTACTTAACTCCCTTATATCTTTAGATCAGGTGGGATTCATCCCAGGTAGAGAGGGACGCGACAACACAATTAAAGCCCTTAACATTAGCCATTGGTTGACTTCCAACAAGAAACAGGGCTTCTTTCTTTCCCTGGATGCCGAAAAGGCGTTCGATAGAGTGGCCTGGGACTACATTGACGCAGTTCTGGATCACATAGGCATCTTACCCCAAATGAAGGCTTACATTACTGCACTCTACACTAACCCAACCGCTAGAGTACGAGTCAATGGTCACCTATCGGACGCCTTCAAGCTTCGTAACGGAACGAGACAGGGATGCCCCCTGTCCCCTCTACTTTTCGTATTGACCCTCGAACCACTTCTAAATAAAATTAGAGCCAACCAAAATATTAAAGGGATTGAGATACAGAAGAATACTTATAAAATCGCGGCATTCGCTGATGACATGCTACTGTTCCTCTCTGAACCTCACATTTCCATCCCAAACCTCTTAAAGGACTTAGACTATTTTAATCTATTGTCTAACCTAAAAATCAATCACTCTAAATCTAATGCCCTAAACATCACGTTACCATCAAGAATTGTAGACATATGTAGGACAAATTTCCCGTTCACATGGGCCAAGCATAACATAACATACCTTGGAATAGAAATCCCTAAAAATCTAGAAGACCTCTATAAACTAAACTTTTTGCCTATTTTAAAAGAAACACAAGAAGACCTAAAAAGATGGAACTCTTTGAATATCTCCTGGTTTGGTAGAGCCTCCCTAGTCAAAATGACAACATTACCCCGTTTCCTTTACATTATGCAGACAATTCCCATTTTTCTACCTTCATCCTTCTTTATTACCTTTCGCAGAGCGTGCTCAAAATTTGTCTGGAGAGGCAAATCCCCCAGGATAAAAATTTCCAGATTATACTTACCTAAAAACAGGGGTGGAATAGCACTACCGGATCTTAAAAAATACCACCAGGCGGCTCTTCTGACACGTATTGTAGATTGGAACATACATCAATCAGTTAAGGATTGGGTAACATTGGAACAGGCGCAGTTCACCCAAGAACTTCGTACCCTACCATGGTTAGACCCTAAATATCACTTGAAGATTGTTAAGGCACATCCCCTTGTAAGCCCTACTCTAAGAATCTTTCATAGCACATTTAAATCCTCAAATACCACCCCCTGGCTTAGCCCTTTGACTTCTCTGAAAAATAATCCTGATTTTCCCCCGGGGCTCGAGAAGAATTTTTTAAGCCTTCATTGGCCACATGACCGAATCCTTTCCAAACACTTCTTCAAAAATAAGAAGCTGTTGTCTAGAGAAGACCTGAACAGAGACATCAAGCCTTTCTCAATTCCGTTTTGGAATTATATCCAAATTAGACATTATTTGACTAAAACCGACACAGCTCACTGCTGGACGAGACCCCTTACGCAATTAGAAGACCTCTGCACAAAAGTAACGCCCCAAAGACATATTATTTCATCATTGTACAACTCAATGTTCGAGGATAGGACAGATTTCTCCAGCTCCTCATGTCAAAGCTGGGAAAAAGATATAAACACCTCCCTGACTGATGAAGACTGGGAAAAAATATATACGTATGCACACAAAGGGTCATTAAATGTTGCCACACAAGAATGCAGTTTTAAGATTATCACTAGATGGTACAGGACACCCTCTATTCTCCACAAATTCTCACCATCTATCTCTGACAGATGCTGGAGGTGTAAACAGGGAGAGGGCTCGATGCTCCACATATGGTGGACCTGCCCACTGATACAGAACTTTTGGACACTAGTCCACAACACCATTTCTTTAGTCACTTCGGAAAACCTTGACTTTACTCCAGCGCAATACCTCCTCCACTTCAATTCCCTCCCAAGAAAACGCTATCTAAAGTCGCTACCAATGTTTATGATAAATGCCGCACGACAATGCATCCCTGCCCATTGGCTCACAAATAATACACCCTCTAAGACAGAATGGTTCAGGCGGATCAATTACATAGAAAGAATAGAAGAACTCATAAGCATTTCACAGGAAAAGATAACGAATTTCTCATCGACTTGGTACGATTGGACGGTTTTCAAAGATTCACAATCATATAAAACTCTCATTCAGTAATATTCAGTATCACCCTGTGCGAGGCTATAGAATATGTCGTTAGTTTGAATGGAATATTCCAGTAATGTATCCTAAATCTAGCAAATAAAACCCTTTTTTTTTTCTCCTTTCTCTTTTCTCTTTTCTCTTTCTCTTTCTCTCTGTCTCCTCCCTTACCCCTCCCTCCCCCACCCCTTCTCCCCATACCTCGACCACAGATGCAATACACAATTGAACAACACACTCTCTGGTCGAGATAGGTATAATAAAAAAAAAACATATATATATACTATACAATGCTCTCTCATTCGTTGATCTCTCTTCATAGTTTATGTTCTCTGAGTGATGAATGTATTAACATAGGATTCTGACTTATGTCATCATTATTCTCAGATATGTTTTTCTATTGTTTTAATATGCATTCATATGATGTATCTATGCGATATTATGTTTGATTCCATACTCACTTAATAAAACTTTATGGAAAAAAAAAAAAAAAAAAAATTTAATCAAATCAAAAATTTCCCCACAAATCGCTATCGCTCAATTCTGCAAATGATTGTAATTTATTATCGCTGTTTTTTTAGCTGGTCTAAAAGCTCTTTTGATATAAACGGACACTTTTTGGTTGCCATGGACAATCTCCAGTTTTCAGACAGAAAGAAAAGTACTTATAATATAAAACTGCATGCAAGACACTGGACAGACCACTAGGGGCAAAGGGGATGTGTATTTATTTGATACAGTACTGTAATCTGTAAGATATATTATACTATACTGTGTTTTTTACTTTTTGAATTTGGCGCCAAAACTCCGTCCCCATGCATCCCAACGCTCGCAGGGAACGGAGCTCGGCACTGTGAATTGAGCGAGACACGGCGGTTACTGCTTTTGCCATGAAAAATTCACCCCGAGCCACACTCGGGAATAACGCTCAGCAGGTTAATAAAATTCTGATTAATATTGGCAGAACATTCATACAGTTTTTGTGCAGCACTAAGTTTATTTGTAAACATTTTGAATAGGGTTTTTTTTTTTTAATGCCAATCATCCTCTTTAAGAATATTAGCCAAATCCAACTTGGTAGGTTTGGGGCTTTTAAACTTCTATTCTGTACTATATTGTACAAATAATCTATTGTGTGTTGCATATAATCTGGTGCTTGTGTATTTATGAATGGACCTCCTAAAACCAAACTGGCAGCCACAAAAGGTGGGGTCCTCTTCTACAGAGTCTTCTGGCTAGACATAATACATTTGGGGAGTACTTTTAATAAACACTTCTGCCAGGCCAGTTTAATTTTCTAAATAAGCTACTATATCTCCCATGTGCAAGCTATTCTCCATGTTCCTTCACTGCACTGTACAGTAGGTGGCCATAATCATGCAGAAACGTTTGTCATGCTTGTAAATCAAAAGTCCCTTCAGATTTTAAAAGGGTTGTTGTCCCTTTTGTCCATTCTACTACCTTATCTAGGTACTCGGTATAGAACCGTACCTTCAGTTCATATATTCTCTAGTACTCCTCTTGTGCTGGGCATTTTCTGAGGGCCTCTTGCCCTCTATACCTTCAGTTCATATATTCTCTAGTACTCCTCTTGTGCTGGGCATTTTCTGAGGGCCTCTTGCCCTCTATTCTCTTACTTAATTATATTGCCCAGCCAGCCTTTTCTCTTCTCTCTTGTACCTATATCCTCATGCCTATAAAACAAATGGTACAGCAAATCTACAGATTTGCATGTGTAGTCTTCACGTATCTATGTGGATAGAAAGGGTTTATGACAATAGCCAAAACACTTGCTAAGAGACCCTCTTTAGTCTCCTGTGGGATTTATTCTGCACCTCTGACCCCGAGGGGTCAACACAGGGAACTGCAGAGGATTTACCTTGCCGACTCTTGGTCCAGCCTGTGAAGGGGGACACAAACACATTCACACACATTACCCAACAAGAAGGAGGGGGGGCATTCTAGGGAACTTCAGTCTCCGAACGAGAAGGACATTGGAAGCAAAACGGAGTCTCTCGTGAATAAATGAGCAATACAGTGAAAGACTTTGTCAATGTATGTGCAGGAATAACATAAGCACTTTGGAAGGACGATTCTTAATTACAGTAAATGATAACACGAATACATGGATCCTAAGGCCCCATGCACACGAGACGCTGCTAAACTCGAGTTCAGAGGCATTTGGGCATTTTTTTCAACTGCCCCTGAACACGTTTAATGTTATCCTATGTGTTCATGCACACGATCACGTTTTTTGGCGTTTCAAAGCAGTTGGGTTTAGGGCCGTTTTTCCAAACCCAAAATTTTGGGTTCAGAAGCTTTCAGCTTTTGCGTTTTAGACGCAAATCGCGGCAAAACGCGGCACAAATAGTTTGATTCTGAGCTTGGGGAGGGTCTACAGTGTTTTGGGGATAAACGCTGACAGCCGCAAATCGCGGTAAAACGCCGCAATTCGCGGCAAAAACAGGTGTTTTAAATGCCGGTTTTTGCCTTTGAAAAGCTGAGATTAGAGGCGTTTGTAATAGCGTCTCGTGTGCATGGGGCCTTAAGAACCTACCTGCTGTCTTAATTAGGAAAATGGTGTTAAAATAAAAGACCTCTTTAATCCATTTAATTGCGATTTTTCCTGTTGTGCTTTCAAAGGTGATACCAACTTTTATAACACTTTTCTGATGATCCACGAGTCTTGCAAAGCACACGGTGCCACCCCAAGACGATACATGACCTTCCTCCAAGTATATGAGGCACTTTTCAACAGCAAAAGGACAGAGCTGACTAAAAAACAAAAACATTTACAGGTACGTAAAAAAAAAAGATTAGGCTTAAAGTGATACTAAAGTCTTGTTTTTTTTTTTAAATAACATACATGCTATACTTGCCTGCAGTGGTTTTGCATAGAGCAGCCTGGGTCCTCCTCTTCTCGGGTCCATCGCCAGCACTTCTGGCCCCTCCCTCCTGCCTAGTGCCCCTACAGCAAGCAGCTTGCTATACGGACACCCGAGCCGAGCCGCTGCACTGTGTGTCAATTCAAGCACGCACCCCTTATTTCTCCTCATTGGCTTATTGACTTTAATTGACAGCAGCGGGAGCCAATGGCACCTGCTGTGTCTCTCAGCCAATTAGAAAAGGGAATACCGGACAGCCGAGTCTCTTGTGCAACATCCCTGGATTGAGATAGGGCTCAGGTAACTAGGGGCTGCTGCACACAATTTGTTTTATCTAATCTATCATTAAGTTAAAAAACCTTCTGCCATTAGAACCACTTGAACTCACTAATACTCGCATTATTAGCACTACTCTGTAGATGGTGACAATACCTGACACTTCATGGTATGGAGGAGCACATGACCACCTCCCTTGGGACATAACTCATGTCTAGTAGTCAATTGCTAGGCTCAAGCACTGCCACGTGACTAGGGAAATAAGCTCACTTCTACCCTGGGTTAGCAACAATAGTCATTATATTTCTGGCTGTGGAGAGTAAGGTGCATATAGGGCGGTAGAGAGAGTGGGGAACCTTTGCAGAGTAACTCTCTGTTTGCCTTGCATGGGAAAGGTGGTGGTGTCTCTTTAAGAAGCAACAATCTTGGTGATCATCTTTGTAAACTGTCTGACCTGGATGCCTGGTAAAATCTAAATGCCCTCTGTTCTACTTTTGCGAATCTTGCTTATTGTGGGTGTAATAAATCTCATGAAATCCAATTGATAGCAATACCATCTTGGTAACATGGCAGCCTCATTGGATTTCTTGATTGACGTAAAGTGAACCTGTGCTTTGCCCCACTTACATTCATTCACTGTCTCTTCGCTGTCCCACCACACTGTTGTGGCCATAGGAGCTAAGAATGAATACCTGGTACCTCTGAGTATTGTTGCATGAATAACTCGCTCTCCTGAGGGCCAATGTACACCAGTACTTCAGTACCTGCATTTTATTGTTTTGTGGCAGCTCATTAAATTACGTCCAGCCCTATTCACGGACGACTTACGCAAACAACGTAAAATTTTCAAATTTCGACGCGGGAACGACGGCCACACTTAACATTACTAGTCCAGCTATTTGATGGAATAACTTTACGCCTAAAAATGCCTTACGTAAACGGCGTATCTTTACTGTCCACTAAACGATTTATTGATCATTACATGATGGCACTATCATTTGCTCTCACGGCCGAATGTCCATTTTTCAAAAATAGGTTCGGCGCCGATTGTATTGCCAGCATTAGAGTAAAGGCCCCTACACACAATCAGATTTTCCAACGGGAATTGTGTGATGACAGGCTGTTGTTGGAAAATCCGGCCGTTTGTATGCTCCATCTGACAATTGTTGTCAGATTCTCCGACAACAAATGTTGGATAGCACGCTTTAAAATTTTGTCGGATTATCCGATCGTGTGTACAGAAGTGCTAACCATAGTGCAATGCTAACCATAACACAACATTAGCAGAAGTTTCCCAAAGGGTGGCGCTAAAGAGTTGAAAAAACACGTAGTCTTGTGTTTGTGGCCCGACAATTCCGTTTGTATGCAATACAAGTTCGCGGCTAACGCCCTTCAGACAAAAGTCCTACGCTTTGTCCTTGGAAAATCCGATCATGTGTACCAGGCTTTAGACTCTTGCTGTAACCTACATGTGCAAATCACAGGTTCAGTATCAGTATGCAAATATAGATGGCACAAAGGGTAGGCAAAGACTGAATCCACATGGTAAAGCTGGTAGAGATCAAACCAACAGTGGTGATGAATCCTAATCATAAGCAGACTCAAAAGGCAGCTCCTGGGAGATATGAAGAAATCTTTGGAGCAAAAACAAAACAGAGAGTGCCACGCTAGATGCATCATGACAACTAATTAAAGTTTAATAAACTTTGTTTAGTTGCGATGCTGCACCTAGAGTGGTGCTCTCTGTTTTTTTTTGTTTTTTAGTATCGAATGCTGTGCAGTAATCTCCAACAAAACAAGTGAGTTTCTTTTCCCCTATTAAACAACATTTTAATGGAACACTGGCTTATTTCATTGCATTTAACCACTACAGCCTGCAGCCTCTGTTACAGTCTTTGTTATTATTATTATACAGGATTTATATAGTGGCAACACTATACGCAGCGTTTTACAATATAAATAGGAGACAATACAGGTATAATACAATAAGATACAAGAGGATGAAGAGGGCCCTGCTCAGAGCTTACAATCTAATAGGGTGGGTCAGGTGGTACAAAAGATTGTAACTGTGGGGAATGAGCAGATGGAAGTGGTAAAAGATTAGTTGGAGACGTGATAGTCTTCCCTGAAGAGATGATTTTTCAGGGATTGCCTGAAGGTAGAATCAGTAGGAGATGGCTGGACAGGTTGAGGTAGCGAGTTCCAGAGGATGGGAAAGGCTCTGGAGAAATCCTGGAGATGAGCATGGGAGGAGGAGACGAGAGAGCTTGAGAGTAGGAGGTCTTGAGAAGAGGGGAGAGGACGGCTTGGGTGATAACTGGAAACAAGATTGGTGATGTAGTTTGGATCAGAGTTGTGAATAGCTTTGTATGTTGTGGTTAGTATTTTGAATTTAATTCGCTGGGTGATTGGGAGCCAGTGTAGGGATTGGCGGAGAGGGGTGGTAGACACTGAACGGTTGGTAAGGTGGATAAGTCTGGCAGCAGCATTCATGATAGACTGAAGAGGGGATAGCCTATGGAGAGGCAGACTAATGAGAAGGGAGTTTCAGTAGTCAAGGGGAGAGATAACAAGGGAGTGAATGAGGAGCTTGGTGGTTTCATTTGTTAAAAAGGGGGGAATTTTAGAGATGTTACGGATATTCAACACTTGTGGAATTTTCAGACACCTGTATGCACCCCATAGTTCCTGACCCCTATGTCATGAGTCTCAGTCTTGTAGTGACATAGGGGTTGGAGGCTGGAACCATGGTGGGGGTGGGCATGGACATCCAACATTCCTGGTAGTGTTGATTGCCAAAGACACTGGGCCGGATTCAGAAAGAGATACGACGGCGTATCTCCTGATACGCCGTTGTATCTCTGAGTTCCGACGGTCGTATCTATGCGCCTGATTCATAGAATCAGGTTACGCATAGATATCCCTAAGATCCGACAGGTGTAAGTGACTTACACCGTCGGATCTTAGGCTGCAATTCCAGGCCGGCCGCTAGGTGGCGCTTCCGTATTATTACGTGAGGAATATGCAAATGAGGAGTTACGCCGATTCAGAAACGAACGACCGCCCGGCGCTTTTTTTTTTATGCCGTTTGTGTTCGGCTTTTTCCGGCGTATAGTTAACCCTGCTATATGAGGTGTAGCCGAGTTTTGAATTTTTTACGTCGTTTGCGTAAGTCATTCGCGAATACGGATGGACGAAAGCAATGACGTTTTGCGGCGGATTTTCGAGCATGCGCACTGGGATGTTTTCAAGTACGGTGCATGCGACGTTAAAAAAAAAAAACATCAAATACGCGGGGTCGAGCATAATTTAAATAAAACACGCCCCCTACATCCCCATTTGAATTGCGCGGGCTTACGCCGCAACACATACATTACGCCGCCGTAACTAAGGGCGCAAGTTCTTTCTGAAAAAATAACTCGCGCCCAAAGTTAGAGCGGCGTAACGTATCGGAGATACGTTACGCCGGCCGGACAGATACGCGATGGATCTGAATCCGGCCCACTGATGCTGGCTACAGAACTAGAACAGGTCTCTTCACCACTTAACCACAGTAAGTTAGGTCCTTTGTAACATTCACACATTAAAATGCCAGAGTATGACGACATTTGAGTTGTTTCCCCGGGTTCTCAGTCATAGACATTCATTTTGACAGTTGAATTATCAATGTTAAACAGACCAAATTTTAATTGCAGAATGTTATTTTTTATTATTATTATAAAGCCAACATAATTGGGTAATTTAAGATAGCAAATTAATTAGAAGAGCCAAGTTCTCATCACATATACTGGTTATCAGATTGTTGAACTGATACAGGAATGAGGAGGTGGAGAATATCTGCCAGGACCCTTATTATGTTGGGGCTGACAATGAATGTCTGGATACATCTGGGTCTTACATCTTCTTCTGAATCTCTCATTGTTGCCCATTGAAGAGGAACTGCCAATACATTATTCTGTTTTTCTAATCTGATGCTTTGTTGTGTAGGCTGGTGTATCAAAGCTGAATGAAGCCAAGTCTCTGGTAGATGAGCTGAAGAGTAAAGCTGGAGAACAAAGCTTATTGTTGAAAAGCAAACAGGCTGAGGCTGACTCTGCGCTCCAGGAGATCACCACATCTATGCAGGTAATGATGGAATATGTAATCTGCAGACCATAGTTCTGGATGAATATGAATGATAGAGTAGAAATAAAGGGCTAGATTCAGAAAGAATTTACTCCGGCGTATCTATTGATATGCCGCGTAAATTCACAGCTGCGCCGGCGTATCTTTCTGTATTCATAAAGCAAGATACGCCGAAATTAGGCTAAGATCCGACTGGCGTAAGTATCTTACGCCGTCGTATCTTAGGGTGCATATTTGCGCTGGCCGCTAGGTGGCGCTGCCATCGATTTCAGCATAGAATATGCAAATGAGCTGGATACGCCGATTCAGAAACGTATGTGCGCCCGGCGGATTTTTTTACGTCGTTTGCGTAAGGCTTTTTCCGGCGTAACATTACTCCTGCTATATGAGGCATAGCCAATGTTAAGTATGTTCGTCGTTCCCGCGTCAAATTTTGAAAATTTTACGTCGTTTGCGTAAGTCGTTCGCGAATAGGGCTTTGCGTAAATTGCGTTCACGTCGAAAGCATTGACTATTTGCGACGTGATTAGGAGCATGCGCACTGGGATACGTTCACGGCCCGCGCATGCGCCGTTCGTGAGAAACTTCATTTACGTTGGGTCATGTTTTATTTACATAAAACACGCCCACCTCTTGACAATTTGATTTTGGCGCGCTTACGCCGACAGATGTACGCTACGCCGCCGTAACTTAGGGCGCAGGTTCTTTGTGAATCCAGCCCCAGCCTCACTAAGTTACGGCGGCGTAGCTGAGATACGCTACGCCCGCACAAACTTACGGCTGGCTTTCTGAATCTAGCCCAAAGTATAGTAAAATCTTGGATTGCGAGCATAATTTGTTCCAGAAAGCACTTGTATATCAAAGCAAATTTCCCCATAAGAAATAATGGAAACTCAAATGATTCATTCCACAACCATTTATTCATAGGTCCTTCAGTTTATAGTCCATATAAAAATATTATAGCAATGTGATTTGGTTGTGTAACCATAAAATGTCCATCTGCAAATGGAAGCTTCCCCAAGGGGATTAGAAGCAAATCCAGCAGGAACTACAGAGTATAAAAGAGAAGAGAGGCGCCTCTAAGTGTAGCAATATGGTTACATTTAATGAAGGTACAACATTTAGCAACTCACATGGTTGATGATTAAAGGAGGCACATCTAAGTATGCAGGCATCTGGGGTAAAGCTGTCCACGTAGACCATACTCCTCACCGCCATCGACGTCGTCCGTTCCACTCTGCACTCCACAAGCGCTTCAAGCATCGCTTTCAGATCGCTCTACTGCAGGGTAGTCTTCCCGATCACGATTGCAGACCGACAGCGGTGAGATCTGGCGGTGCGAAGAAATCTAGTGAGCTAGTAACTTTCTGTGCTCTTTGCTTTTGCTGACTCTTGGCACTCTTCCCAGTTCTGTTTGTGAGCTACAGAGCACCTTACACTATGATATGGAAAAACTGGATCTTGTAGACCACTGTCTGTTGTGGTGAAAAATATAATTCAAGTTCATTGAGTATGTACTAGATTGTTTACATTTCAGTTACAGTATATTCTTATACCATTTTGATAATTTATTCAAACAGCCTGATTAACATTTGACATATCCTTCACTAATATGGACGAAACCTGCTCATGTAACCCTCTAGACATCCAACATCCAGAAGACATGCTCATATTTGAGCTATAATACTTTGTTGGGTACAAAACAATTTTAAGCTGGCTATACATGTTTTTTATTTTCATGTAGCCTCTCTGATGTCGGAATACACTGATCAGTGGCTGCAGCTGCTGTTTGATAAAAGTGTTCCAGCGTGGCCGTTCATCAGAAGTTGATCTAATGATTGACTTTTGTTGAAACAGAAAAAGACACACACAACAGAATTCAGCTGGTCTCTACTGAACTAGGCAGATTTTCGATCAGTGTGTACCCACATTTAGAGTTTCCTATGCAGTGGCGGCTGGTGGTATATTTTGGGGGGGATGGCTGCAACATTGCACCTACAGTAAGCACCCCCCCCCCCCCCCCGGGTCAGGTCTCCAGAGCACCCCACCTCCCCCACAGGCATCTTACCCCCAGGCTTTGCTTCCCTCTGGGTGGCGACTTCTTCCCCTGCAGCCTCCTACTCTTTCCTCGTGGTCCGCTTGTCATTTTGGCCAATTGTGAAATGGGTCTCACACTGAATCTCTTGTCTGCTTCCCGATTGGCGGGAGGAGATTTAATGTGAAAGCCTGACTGAAGCCATGTCCAAAATTAGCCGAAATGGAGAGGGAAAGGTGTTCTGCATTTCTGTCCTAGGTTTGCAACGCTGCTCCTCTATAGATTCTGCACAGCAAGTTAGCATTGTCACCCTTAGAAAGTGTGTTAGGATTAGGGTACTAGTATCGGTATCGGGACCGATTCCGAGTTTTTTCGGCGGTACTCAGACGCCGATACCCCGCCCCGATACACAAATAGAATACTTGCCGCCGAATGTTCCCGGCGTATTACACAGTCGGCGGCAGCGGGGATGCAGGTAAGCGTGACATGGCTGGATGGGGGGAGACGCTGGCTGTATGGGGGGAGACGCTGGCTGTATGGGGGGAGACGCTGGCTGTATGGGGGGAGACGCTGGCTGTATGGGGGGAGACGCTGGCTGTATGGGGGGAGACGCTGGCTGTATGGGGGGAGACGCTGGCTGGATGGGGGGAGACGCTGGCTGTATGTATGGGGGGAGACGCTGGCTGCATGGGGGGTGACGCTGGCTGCATGGGGGGTGACGCTGGCTGCATGGGGGGTGACGCTGGCTGCATGGGGGGTGACGCTGGCTGCATGGGGGGTGACGCTGGCTGCATGGGGGGTGACGCTGGCTGCATGGGGGAATACATTGCTGGATGGGGGGAGACGCTGGCTGGATGGGGGGTGACGCTGGCTGGATGGGGGGTGACGCTGGCTGGATGGGGGGTGACGCTGGCTGGATGGGGGGTGACAATGGTTGCATGGGGGGTGACAATGGCTGGGGGAATACATTGCTGGATGGGGGGTGACAATGGCTGCATGGGGGGAGACATTGCTGCATGGGGGGAGACAATGGCTGGATGGGGGAGACAATGGCTGCATGGGGGGTGACAATGGCTGGGGGAATACATTGCTGGATGGGGGGTGACAATGGCTGGATGGGGGGATACATTGCTGCATGGGGGGAGACAATGGCTGGTTGGGGGGAGACGCTGGCTGGTTGGGGGGAGACGCTGGCTGGATGGGGGGAGACGCTGGCTGGATGGGGGGTGACACTGGCTGGATGGGGGGTGACGCTGGCTGGATGGGGGGTGACGCTGGCTGGATGGGGGGTGACGCTGGCTGGATGGGGGGTGACGCTGGCTGGATGGGGGGGTGACGCTGGCTGGATGGGGGGGTGACGCTGGCTGGATGGGGGGGGTGACGCTGGCTGGATGGGGGGTGACGCTGGCTGGGGGAATACATTGCTGGATGGGGGGTGACAATGGCTGGATGGGGGGTGACAATGGCTGCATGGGGGGGTGACAATGGCTGCATGGGGGGAGACAATGGCTGGATGGGGGGATACATGGCTGCATCTGTGGGGGGACATCGCTGCATTTGGGGACACATTTTAAAAAAAGTATCGGTATTCGGTATCGGCGACTACTTGAAAAAAAGTATCGGTACTTGTACTCAGTCCTAAAAAAGTGGTATCGGGACAACCCTAGTTAGGATCACTGGTGAAAGTAAAGATAAAAGAAAAGCTTGGAAAAATAAAAATAATGCAGCCATCACATCTAAGGACTGGTAAACTTTGGTATCATCTTAGTTAGCCACTTTAGGTTTCATGCTTTTTGCTGTAAATAGTTGTATACATTATACTATACATAGATGCGCTCTGTTGAAAGTAGAATTTAAAGTGGACCTTTAGTAATTTTTTCAACTTTTGCATCTATTAAATATTCTGCCCTTGTTGTTGTTTTAACTTTTAAGGCCCATAAACACAATCGGACTTTACGGCAACAACGGTCCGACGGAAGTGTTTTATCGGACAATCCGACCCTCTGTATGCACCATCAGACAATTGTTGTCCAGAATTTCCACGGACAAATGTTCGCTGTGCATGCTCTCAAACTTTCCAACAACAAATGTGTTTCATCGGATCATCTGATCGTTTTCACACAAGTCCATCGGACTAAAATCCAAAGTACAAACACTCTTGGTCAAAACCAATGCTAAACATCAGACAACAATAGCAGAAGTTGCCCAAAGGGTGGCGGCAAAGAGCTGAAAAACCACGTGATTTAGTGAATGTTGGCTGAAAATGTTCTGCCGTCTGTATGCAGAACAAGTTCACGGCCAACGCCCTTCGGACCAAAATCCACGGAAAAGTCAGATGGAAGTCCGATCGTGTGTATGAGGCTTAAGCCTCAGTTGTTCTAAGTTTGCTCCATGCACAGCTGTAGTTCACTAGACCAGTGGTAGGGCTACTTCTGCTAGGTTCAGAGGATATTGATTTGTTTGGTTACTCGGGGTAAACTTAGGAAAAAAGAAAACCTGCGCCAACTCAGGTGAGCCAGCTATGATACTGGGAGAGAATTTTCAATATAGATGAACATGAAATTCGAATATTGAAAAATTAAAAACGTGAATTATAGGAATAGATAAAAATGAAGTCCAAAATGAGTGTCCTGATGGGTGTCAAACACAGGGTATGCATCAGGAAACCTTTCAGCTGAATTCTTAATCACACCACCGTGACAGGTAATACAAATCAGTGAAGCCACCACCACATGAATAGCCTCTTACCAGATTGCTAAGAGGAATTAGCCTTAAGCAAGATACACCGCTCTGTGTTGGTACCAGATCCGGAGAAATCCTGATCACAATCATCCAAGGAACAAAACCTCCAGGGGAGAAGAGCCAGCTATCCGGCGAATCCAATCCTCCACAAAGGAGAGTGGCAGCCCTTCCACTCGGAAATCGTATGGTTCCCCAGAATAGAAACAGACTCTTTGCTCTCACAGACCAACACTATCTGTGTGCTCTGCCCTGGAACACACAGATAGTAGATAATAGGTGGCTTCACTGATTTGTATTACCTGTCACGGTGGTGTGATTAAGAATTCAGCTGAAAGGTTTCCTGCTGCATATCCTGTTTTTGACACCCATCAGGACACTCATTTTGGACTTACTAATTTTTATCTATTCCTATGATTTACTTTTTTAATTTTTCAATATTCGAATTTCATGTTCATCTATATTGAAAATTCTCTCCCAGAATCATAGCTGGCTCACCTGAGTTGGCGCAGTTTTTCTTTTTTCCTATGTTATTTATGTGTATATGCACTGTCTATTGCTGCCTTCGGTTTTAATGCACCAATTTTCATTTATTTATTCATTTATTATTTTTGGTTAGCGCAAATTTCTTTGTTTTTACTCGGGGTAAACTATATGTACAAGTCTGAAATTTTACTAAACAAAAATTACAATAGCTTTTTTTTATTGTTTAGAAAGTACTGACACCAGTTTAGAAGGTGTAGATGAAAAAGGCGCACACTTGTAGGCGTCACTACAGTTTAGCATTGCTTTGTTATGCAATATTCTGGTATTTCAGGAACACCATTTAGAAAGTTGGGAGCATGAGAGAAGCTTTTGATAGCACCAATCATTGCTGGTTTATTTTAGTCTGAAACCTGATTGGTTTATGGGCAACAGCTTCGGTTTTCATTACACAGCCCAACTGGAGGCATCCATTGTTTATTATTATGCCCCTGCCAATGCAGTATTAATTAGAAACATCACAAAGTCATAAGCCATGAGATAATAGGGAATAATCTTTTAACAAATGCCTGTGAATGTAACTACAAATGTTCTGTCAGATGAGTTTATTTCTCAAACAGCTCATGTGTTGAGGCAATGGCATGCCTGGCAGCAAGACGATTCAGAAAAACAGTCATGGCAGACATCTGCTCTTGGTGCGCTTGTTGTGAGTGAAGTACTGAACAATATGCTCTTTTTATCTTCCAGAACGCCAGCGATCAAAAAAATGAAATGGAGAAAATAAAACATAAAATAGCAGAGGAGTCTGCCAAGATTGGGGAGAGACAAAGACAAATTGATGATGAACTAAAAGACGTTCAGGTAACAAAACAGAATCTAACTTATGAAGAAATAAAATACACAGAAAGATTTTTGCCTCTACACTGCCAAGCAGACTCATCCAGTTTCCGTCGTCTCTTCTCTATCTTTAACTCTCTACTTCTTCCTCCACAGCCACCACCCACTAACTCACTCACTGCCCAGGACATCACCAATTACTTCAAAAATAAAATTGATTCAATTTGTGATGAAATCTCCACTCTACGTACTCCACCTCCCCCCACTTAACACCCCATGTCCACTCAACACTCCCCTTATTCAGCCCTGCTACTATACATGAGGTTGCCAAACTTATTTCCAACGTGCCCTGGACCCAGTTCCCTCTCAAATACTGGGGTCACCCTCTGACTTTATCTTACACTCTCTAACACATCTTCAATCTCTCCCTCTCTTCTGGTATCTTCCCCAAATCTCTAAAATATGCACTAGTCATCCCCTTACTTAAAAAAGCCTTCCTTGAACACCACCAATCTTAACAACCTACGCTCCATCTAATTGCTCCCCTTTTCCTCCAAACTCCTTGAACGCCTGCTCTACAACCAACTGAGTGACCACCTCATTAAGATTAACCTTCTTGATCCCCTTCCGTCTGGATTTTCCCCTCAACACTCCACAGAAACTGCTCTCCTAAAACTCACAAACAACTTACTAACAGCAAAAACCAATGGACACTGTTCTCTACTCCTACTTCTGGACATTTCGGCTGTTTTTGATATGGTCGATCACCCCCTGCTTCTCAAAAAACTTTACTCCTGTATTCACTGTGACTTCTTTGTTGGCTCTCATCTTACCTAGGCCACGCACCTTCAGTGTCACGTACAATTGTACTTCCTCCTCTCCTCTTTCTTTCCCTGTCGGGGTCCCCCAAGGTTTCTGTTCTTGGAATTCTCCTATTCTCAGTCTACTCATCCCCCCTGGGTCAGCCTCCCATGGTTTTCAATATCATTTCTACGCTGACAACACCCAAATCTGTCTCTCTACCCCTCAGCTCACTCTATCAGTCTCCTCACACATCTCTAATTTACTAACAGACATATCAGCCCGGATATCACACCACTTCCTCAAACTCAACCTGTCCAAAACCAAGCTCATAAAATTTCCTCTCCCATGTGCCCCTTCCCTGGACTTCTCTGTCAAGATCAACCATCAACCATCGACCCGATCCCCGCAAGGCAAGGTGCTAGGTGTTATCCTGGACTCTGAACTCTTCTTTCTGCCCCACATCCAATTACTTTCCAAAGCTTGCCACCTCAATATCTCCAAAATACGCCTCCTTCCTAACCAATGACACCACAAAACTTCTAATTCACTCCCTGGTCATCTCCCGCCTCGACTATTGCAACTCCCTTTTCATTGGTTTACTTTTAAATTGGCTATCCCCCCTTTGTGCCGTCATGAATGATGCTGCCAGACTTATCCACCTTACAAACTGCTCAGTGTCTGCTTACCCCTCTCTGCCAATCCCTCCATTGGCTGCCACTCACCCAACTAATTAAATTCAAGATAATAACAATAACTTACAAAGCCATCCACAACTCTGCCTCCAGCTACATCACTAACCTGGTCTCAAAGTACCAACCTAATTGTTCTCTAAATTCCTCCCAAGACCTTCTGCTCTCTAGCTCCCTTGTCATCTCCTCCCATGCTCACTTTCAGGACTTCTCAAAAGCCTCTCCCATCCTTTGGAATTCCCTACCCCAATCTGTCTGACTATCTCCTGCTCTATCCACTTTTAGGCGATCCCTAGAAAACTTTTCTCTTCAGAGAAGCCTATCCTGCTTCCACCTAACAACTGTACTTTTATTTTTTCCATCAGATCACCCCCCACAGTTATTACCGTTTGTATCACTTGACCCTCCCATTTAGATTGTAAGCTCTAACGTGCAGGGCCCTCTGATTGTAAATGTATTGTATTGTTTGCCCTCACATTGTAAAATGCTTGCCAAACTGTTGGGGCTATATCAATCCCGTATAATAATAATAATAATAATAATAATAATAATAATAATAATAATAATTTATGTGAGTTATGCACATTTTTTTTTTTTCAGAATTTTTGTGATGATTTTATCTGTGGTCAGGAGGCAGTAGGCTATGTTTGGCTAAGGCTGATTTTATCCTTGGCAATATTCAATTAGTTCTAGGACATCCAGAAAGTACAGTATATGGCCTTATTTAAAAATGTATTTAGATTTACCAAAACCATATAATATGAGGTCAAACCTAAACACTTTCAACTTGTATGCAATCAGGCAGGCCCTCGTACTACATAGTTGGTAAATCTAAAGGAAATTGAACAACAAAAATTGTATAACATGTATCTAGCTTAACTGACATTTGCCTGGCCATGCAATGCTGTACCCAAATACAGTTTATGTTGTTTTTTCCCCACAAACAGAGCTTCCCTTTGGTGGTATTTGATCACCACTTGATAACCACTCGATTACCATAATTTTTTTTTGTAAATCAAATTTCTTCATACATTTAAGCCAATATGTATTCTGCTACATGTCTTTGGTAAAAAAAAATCCCAATAAGTGTATTGATTGGTTTGTACACAACCTATAGCGTCTACAAACTATGTAATAAATACTGGAATATTTGTTTATTTTTATACTAGTAATATCGACGATCAGTGACTTGTAGCGGGACTGCAATATTGTGGCGGACATTCTGACACTTTTGACACTTTTTGGGGACCAGTGACACCAATACAGGGATCAGCGCTAAAAATATGCAATGTAACTGTACTAATGACAATGGCTGGGAAGGAGATAACATCTAGGGCAGTCAAAGGGTTAAATGTGTGTTTTTGTGCTGTTTTTACTAAGGGAAGTGATGGATTTTGAAAGAAAATCCCTCACTCCCCCCCCCCCCGTCTGAATGGAACTCTACCCTGTTTACATAGGCAGCGCTCTGTCCAGCCTCTCTTCCAGACGGCCGGCGGGTGTCGTCGGACATCATTCGCCGACACACGCTGATCGGCTTCTGCTGTGACCAGGGTGGATTTGATTTAAATCACGATTTAAATCACTAGTAAAAAGGCTTGATTTATGTCAACTTGATTTAAATCAAAATTTTTAAAGAGCAACTGTCATCTCTGTCCCACAGCGGCTCCTCCTCTGACCCGCTGTTGAATCACGGACAGTCCCATTCACTTCAATGGGACGGCTGGTAATGCGGCAGTGACACAACAAGGTGAGGGACTTGGCAGCAGCAGGCACGTGGATTGCCCACTAACAGGCGCTGCCATGATGGTAGTTAGAATCTTTAATATTTGCAAACAAAATTAATGTTTCCTATTTAGAATAATAAGCTGTCAGGTTAGCAATATCAGAACCGATTCAATCATACAGTTTTTAGTGTACATAGATTTGCAAAACAATGAGAATATTCCTGAACTTTGTTTTATCCCATGGTTACTGTGAAATTGTGTGAAGGCTTCAATGCAGTACATGCTATCTCAGCTTGCAGAGCTTGGATTCATTAAATAAGTTTACCAAAAATGTAACTATTACAGAATACACAGCCTCATGCTACATAACTAAGCTCCATTTCATGCTGAATAAACTAAATTATTAATGTATCGTAATTTAAAAAACGATCTTATTAAAGCGTCTTATCTTATTAAAATAAATTTGATAAAAATCCCAAAAATCTATTTAAATCAAAAAATCTGATTTAACCACTTGCCGCCCGCCAATGACAGATTGACGTCGGCAAGGTGGTTGTAGAATCCTGACTGGACGTCATATGACGTCCTCAGGATTCTGAGCCGCTGTGCGCCCCCGGGGACGCGCATCGCGGCGATCGTTGTTGCAGGGTGTCAGTCTGACACCCCGCAACACCGATCTCGGTAAAGAGTCTCTCACGGAGACTCTTTACCACGTGATCAGCCGTGTCCAACCACGGCTGATCACGATGTAAACAGGAAGAGCCGTTGATGGCTCTTCCTCACTCGCCTCTGACAGACGCGAGTAGAGGAGAGCTGATCGGCGGCTCTCCTGACAGGGGGGGTTTGCGCTGCTTGTTTATCACCACACTGGACCACCAGGGAAGCCCACCCTGGACCAGGGAAGGGCAAAAATAAAAAGGAGCAAAAAAAAAAGGGGCAAAAAAAAAAAATGGGTAAATCAGTGCCGCCCCACAGTGTCCATCAGTGCCACCCCACAGTGCCCATCTGTGCCACCCATAAGTATCCATCAGTGCCGCCCATGAGTGCCCAATCTGTGCCGCCTATGAGTGCTCAGTGCCGCCCATGAGTGCCTATCAGTGCCGCCCATGAGTGCCTATCAGTGCCGCCTATGTGTGCCCATCAGTGCCGCCTATGTGTGCCCATCAGTGCCGCCTATGTGTGCCCATCAGTGCCGCCTATGTGTGCCCATCAGTGCCGCATACCAGCGCCGCCAATCAGTGCCACCTCATCTGTGCCCGTCAGTATTACCTCATCGATGTCCATCAGTGCCATCTCATCGGTGCCCATCAGTGCCGCCATATCAGTGCCCGTAATTGAAAGAGAAAACTTACTTATTTACAAAAAAATTAACAGAAAAAGATAAAAACTTATTTTTTTTTTCAAAATGTTCAGTCTTTTTTTAGTTGTTGCGCAAAAATAAATAAATCGTAGAGGTGATCAAATACCACCAAAAGAAAGCTCTATTTGTGGGGAACAAAGGACGCCAATTTTGTTTGGGTACAGTGTAGCATGACCGCGCAATTGCCATTCAAAGTGCGACAGTGCTGAAAGCTGAAAATTGGCTTGGGCGGGAAGGTGCGCAAGTGCCCTGTATGGAAGTGGTTAAATAATAAAAAAAAAAAGTTTTTTTTTTGTTTAATCATTGTTTTATATCCATCCTGGAGGTGGATTTGCCAAATCACACACACATATATATATATATATATATATATATATATATATATATATATATATATATATATATATATATATATATATATATATATATATATATATATATATATATTATATATATATATATATATATATATATATAATACGTGATACTGCACAGAACAGCTGCCCTGTAGCAGTAAATCTGCTATAGGGTGGTTGTTAAGGGGTTATTATTTGTTCCATTTCATGATTGTTACTGACATTTTTTTTCCCTATAGAGCAGGTCAGTGTTAAATCTGCTCTGGGTGTCATTTATGCTAGATACACTATACTTATTATTTTATGTATTAATATTTACAACTTGCTGACCACGCAAATGTGCTGAAAGCCAGAGAGCAATAATTTAGCAGGGGTTCCCTGAGACATGAAAATGATTACAAGGGTTCCTCTGTATTAAAAAGGTTGAAAAGGGCCGAGACTGTTCATACAAGCTGACATCGTGAATGTTTTTTTTTTTTTTACAGCCTCTGATTGAGGAAGCAAAGCAGGCAGTCGGGAACATTAAGTCGGAGTCTTTGTCTGAGATTCGTTCCTTACGTATGCCACCTGACGTTATCAGGGACATTCTCGAAGGTGTGCTAAGACTCATGGGCATTTTTGATACTTCTTGGTTTAGCATGAAAAGGTAATGTACACATTCTTTACAAACAAATGTATTACAACTTTTTTAGTTATTAACATCAGTCAAAAAGGCATTGTATTTTTTTTTGTACATTTAGGCTCCATGCACGCTAGCGTTTTTTTTAAGATAAAAACCGCTGGTAGTAGCTTTTTGTAGTAGCGTTTTAGGAGTGTTTAAGAGCGTTTAGGGGCAGTGGTGTTTTATTAACGTTTCTGCAGTAAGGCTCCATGCACACTAGCGTTTTTTAACCACTTCCAGACCTTAGGTGTTTTTCAGATTTGGTGTTTGCAAGACTAAAACATTTTTTTCTGCTAGAAAATTACTTAAAACACCCAAACATTATATATATATATTTTTCTAACACCCTAGAGAATAAAATAGTGGTCATTGCAATACTTTTTGTCACACCGTATTTGCGCAGCGGTCTTACAAGCGCACTTTTTTTGGAAAAATTCACTTTTTTTAATTAAAAAATAAGACAACAATAAATTTGGCCCAATTGTTTTATATATTGTGAAAGATAATGTTACGCCGAGTCAAATGATACCCAACATGTCACGCTTAAAAATTGCGCCCGCTCGTGGCATGGCGTCAAACTTTTACCCTTAAAAATCTCGATAGGCGACGTTTAAAAAATTCTATAGGTTGCATTTTTTGAGCTACAGAGTAGGTCTAGGGCTAGAATTATTGCTCTCGCTCTAACGATCGCGGCGATACCTCACTTGTGTGATTTGAACACCGTTTTCATATGCAGGCGCTACTCGCGTATGCGTTCGCTTCTGCGAGCGAGCTCGTCGGGACAGGGCGCTTTAAACATTTTTTTTTGTTTTCTTATTTATTTTTATTTATTTTATTACTTTTTGCACTGAAAAAAAAAAAATTGGATCACTTTTATTCCTATTATAAGGAATGTAAACATCCCTTGTAATAGAAAAAAGCATGACAGGTCCTCTTAAATATGAGATCTGGGGTCAAAAAGACCTCAGATCTCATAATTAGACTAAAATGCAAGAAAAAAAAAATTGAAACTGTCATTTTTTAAAATGACAAAAAAAAATAATGTTTCTTTAAGCGGCTGGGCGGGACTAATGTTTTGACGTCACTTCCGCCCAGCAGAGCTATGGGGACGGGTGAAGGAGATTTTTCCTTCAAACGCGTCCCCAGTCAGCAGCCGAGCGCACCCGATCTCCTCCGCTGCTACCGACGGCTCCGGTAAGCGGCGGAGGGCACGGGAGAGCGGTGGGAGGGGGGGGGGGGCCCTCTCCCGCCACCGATAACGGCGATCTCCTGGCGAATCCGCCGCGAAGACCACCATTATCGTGTACAGGACCGCTCACACTAAAGATGGATACCTTGGTTGTGGCAGCAGCTGCTGCCGTTACCGAGATATCCATCTTTAAAAAGAGGACGTATATATGCGTACAGCGGTCTGGAAGTGGTTAAGCTCTTGAGGCTGTCATTAGGCTATTAGCGTGTTTTTTAAATTCAGTGTCTAGTAGCAGAAAAAAACATGTTTTTTTGTAGTTTCCTGGAGCATTTTTCCAGCAGAAACGCACCTAAACTCTACTAATAGCGTCTTTTATTTTACTGCAAAACGCCAATAAAATGCTAATGCTCTTAACCACTTCAATACTGGGCACTTTCACCCCTTAACTTCCCGGACCAATTTTCGCTTTCATCGCTCTCGCATTTTCAATGAGAGTTGTGCGGTCATGCTACGCTGTACCCAAATTTAACTTTTATAATTTTGTTCATACAAATAGAGCTTTCTTTTGGTGGTATTTATTCACGACTTTAAATTTTTTGCAATATAAGCAGAAAAAGAGCGGAAATTTGGAAAAAAAAAAGATGTTCTTCTTTCTATTTGAAATAAATTCCAATAATATCAAATGTTGTCATAAATTTAGGCCAAATGTTATTCTGCTACATGTTTTTGGTAAAAAATAATCCCGTTTAGTGTATAATTGGTTTGTGTGATCACGGACAGATGTACTCAGATGATCATGTTTTATATACAGATGTGCGCAGGTGATCACGGACATATGTGTGCAGATAATCATTGGAACATATGATTTTACTGTTACATATGTGGGGGACAGGTGTTTTTACTGAGTGGGGACGTGTATGTGTGTGGGGACGTGTGTGTGTGTGGACACTATTTCGGGGACTTGTGTGCTTACATTGTGTGGGGGCATGTTTGGGGACACTAGGCTGGTGATCAGTGTGTAAAAAGTTGTAAAAAACAGCTCATACACACCGATCACCAGCCGGCTGGAGAGATCCGCTCTCCTCTCCTCACTGACAACTTCTGTGTGAGGAGAGCCGATCGCCTAGCAACTGGCTCTCTATTTACATCACATGACAGCTGTGATTGGACACAGCCGTAATGTAATCAGGAGGGCCAATCACAGAGCCCTCCTGCCGCATTGGGATCGCGCCGATGCGTGGGCACATGCGAGCGCAATCCCTCTTCTTCTTCTTCTGGATGTTCCTAAACGTCCACTAAGAAGGAGGAAGCGCCCACCCAGCCATAAATGTACAGTGGCCGGGTGGGAAGTAGTTAAACACTCCTAAAATGCTACTACAAAAGGCTAGTACCAGCATTTTTTATCCAGTGATTTTTCCAGCGTTTTTTTACCTTAAAAAATGCTAGTGTGCATGGAGGCTTAAAGGAAATAAAAGCTAAACAAATGCTGTTAGGAGCGTTTCTGCCAGAAAAACACTCTAATAAACACTACAAAAACTATTTTTTTTCTGCTCCTAGACGCTGAAGGTCAAAAAACACTACTAGCCTAATGTAGTGTGCATGGACACATAGGAGAACATTATTTCGCTTCTAGGAGCAGAAATAAATGCTAACAGCTTTTAGGAGCTTAAAAAAAACACTAGTGTGCATGGAGCCTGACATGCTGCCTGGAGTATAGATAAAGCATGGTATGTTAGCCAGTAAGTTAAGATGACTGTATTTAACCACTTCCCGACCGCCGCATGTATATATACGGCGGCAGAATGGCACGTACAGGCACATTGGCGTACCTGTACGTCCCTGCCTTCTAGCGGGTGGGGGGTCCGATCCGGTGGGGGGTCCGCTCCGTTGCGATCGCTCCCCGGAGCTGAAGAACGGGGAGAGCAGTATGTAAACACGGCTTCCCCGTGCTTCACTATGGCGCTGCATCGATCGAGTGATCCCTTATATAGGGAGACTCGATCGATGACGTCATTCCTACAGCCACACACCCCTACAGTTGTAAACACACACTAGGTGAACACTAAATCCTACAGCGCCTCCTGTGGTTAACTCCCAAACTGCAACTGTCATTTTCACAATAAAGAATGAAATTTAAATGCATTTTTTGCTGTGAAAATGACAATGGTCCCAAAAATGTGTCAAAATTGTCCGAAGTGTCCGCCATAATGTCGCAGTCACGAAAAAAATCGCTGATCACCGCCATTAGTAGTAAAAAAAATAAAAAAAAATAAAAATGCAATAAAACTATCCCCTATTTTGTAAACACTATACATTTTGCGCAAACCAACCGATAAACGCTTATTGCAATTTTTTTTACCAAAAATAGGTAGAAGAATACGTATCGGCCTAAACTGAGGAATTTTTTTTTTTTTTTATATATATGTTTTTTGGGGATATTTATTATAGCAAAAAGTAAAAAATATTGCATTTTTTTCAAAATTGTCGCTCTATTTTTGTTTATAGCGCAAAAAATAAAAACCGCAGAGGTGATCAAATACCACCAAAAGAAAGCTCTATTTGTAGGGGAAAAAGGACGCCAATTTTGTTTGGGAGCCACGTCGCACGACCGCGCAATTGTCTGTTAAAGCGACGCAGTGCCGAATTGTAAAAACCCCTTGGGTCATGTAGCAGCATATTGGTCCGGTCCTTAAGTGGTTAATAGACTGCATGCAAAAATGTACGAAGATGCTTCCTGCAGCGTTGAGCCCAGGTTCTTACTTGTGCGAACACAGACATTGCATGTGATGCGGTGCCAATCGCATGCGATGTCTGTGCAATGCGAGTTCAGCCATACAGTTATCTGACCTCGCATTGGATTCGAATGGAAATGGTGCAGGGACCTTTTTTTTCCCTGCACTGGAATCGGATCGCATGGGTGTTCTTGCCCATGCAATCTGATTCCTGTGCGAGTTCACAGCTCACACTGCGATCTGTGAACTGATCTGGAGGTGTCATTAACATTGTATTGACACTCGCAGCGGTTCACAGAGGGCAGTGTGAACTGGCTGCGGGAAAGAAGCCATGCGGAGATCGGTGCTGGAATTGCGCTGGTTCCTGCATCGCATATGTGTGAACCTAGGCTTAAGGTGCATTCAGACTCGAGAGACGAATGACCAGGTTGAAGCACAGTGACTGCACAGATAACTATAAGACCCCTTTCACATTGAGGCGTTTTTCATGCGGTACAGCGCTAAAAATAGCGCTGCTATACCACATGAAAAAATCATGCCCTGCAGGCTTCAATGTGAAAGCCCGAAGGCTTTCACACTGAAGCGGTGCAGTAGCAGGACCGCTCCAAAAGTCCTGCTAGCCGCATCTTTGGAGTGGTATAGGAGCGGGGTGTTTACCGCTCCTATACCGCGCCTTCCTATTGAAATCAATGGGAAACCGCGGTAATACCGCCCGCAATGCTGGCGGTATTAACCCTTTTTCGCCCGCTAGCGGGGGTTAAAACCTCACCGCTAGCGCCCGAATATCGCGGTAAATACGACAGTATATCAGCGCTAAAAATAACGCGGCTATACCGTCACCGCACCTCCACTGCCCAATGTGAAAGCAGCCTTAGTGGTCAGAAGATAAATGTCATGTCTGAGGTGTGTTCAGCACTACAAGACAATTCATCAGCTTGTCGCCTAGTGACTGTAGGGTGTAAGGTGTGTTGAAGCGGATGGTTAATCCGCTTATGATTTGCCTTCCTGTTCCCTCCCCAGCATACTAATAACATTTTTAGTAAAACCATTTAATTTTCATTGCATGCCTTTTTTTAGATCCATGTCATCACTATGCTTCCTTATGCAATGCAGGCCGATCATGAATAGTGCGAGAGGCTGGCAGGGTGCTGTGCATAGCTTCTTGAAAATATTGCTGTACCCTTCCGCCATACTGCTCTCAAGACCCTTCATCCCTGATGCAGGCAGTGGGCTGGCTCTTGGGAGAAGTTTGGCAAATATCAAAATACATTGATGGGTATAAGTCAGTCTGGGTGTGGGGTTTCCAAAATAGATCTATCCTTCTGCACTTGCTGGGGAATGTATCTGCATGGGAACAAAGGAAAACATGCTGCGAGAGACGCAAATGTGATTTTTGTGGCTAGCTTATCATGGAGGAAAATAAAAATTCCCTTGAAAAAGCCAGACCAGAAAACCACCCTCCTATGTCTGTAGGCAAATTAATGGAAACAAAAACAGTTTAAAGTGTATGTGCTGCCAAAACGTTTTGCTTTAACCACTTCAGCCCCGGAAGGTCTTACCCCCCTTAATGACCAGGCCAGTTTTTGCGCTATGGCACTGCGTTACTTTAACTGACAATTGCGCGGTCATGCAACGTTGTTCCCAAATAAATTTGATGTCCTTTTTTTCCCACAAATAGAGATTTTTTTTGGTGGTATTTGATCACCTTTGCGGTTTTTATTTTTTGCGCTATAAACAAAAAAGGCTGAAAATTTTGAAAAAAATTGCTTTAATACATATCCAAAAAAAATAAAAAAAAATAAATGTCTTCTTCAATTTTGGGCAATATGTATTCTTCCACATATTTTTGGTAAAAAAAATCCCAATAAGCGTATATTGATTGGTTTTCGCAAAAGTTATGGCGTCTACAAAATAGGGGATATATTTATGGAATTTTTATTTATTTATTAATTTGTTTACTAGTAATGGCTGCGATTTGCGATTTTTAATTGGGTCGGACAACTCGTACACTTTTGACACTATTTTGGGACCATTCATATTTATACAGCAAACAGTGCTATTAAAATGCACTGATTACTGTATAAATGTGACTGGCATATAATATATATATATATATATATATATATATTTTTGATTGTTTTTACTAGTAATGGCGGCAATCAGCAATTTTTAGTGGGAGTGCGACATTGCGACGGACAAATTTGACCCCGAGTGACCCTTTTTGGGGACCAGCGACGCCCATACCATGATCAGTGCTAAAAAATGCACAGTCACTGACAGGAAGAACACAGAGATCCCTGTTCCTGATTACTAGGAACAGAAGATCTCTGTGTACTTCCCTGTCAGAACAGGGTTCTGCCTTGTTTACATGTGGCGCAATCGCAGGTGTCCGGCAGATATCGGGTCCGCCGGACCCGCAGAGTGGCTTCCCCCTCTATGCAGCGGGCACAGTATCTAGTGCATGAAACAAGTGTACAGGTACGTTGTTTCGCACAGTAGAGACACTCTGCCGCAGTATATATGCAGTGGTCAGTCTTTAAGAAGTTAAAAAGTACTGTATTTATTGGAGTATAGCACTCACTTTTTTACCCTGAAAATAGAGGGTAAACTGTGCCTGCGTGTTATACGCAGGGGGCTGTGGAAAGTTTTTTTTCCTGAAACTTCCCTCTTAAAGTTAGGGTGTGCGTTATACGCCTATGCGTGTTATACACCGATAAATACGGTAACTCCATTTTTGTTGAGAAAAAAACATTCCCCTCTGGGTGATCTATGTACATTGCAAGGATTTTAACAAACTTTGTTGCAGATCCCTACCTTTTGTTATTCTGAAGAAATCACTGTGCGTTTGTCTGTGTCCATGTGGGAAAGTGAATCTAATAGGAGTGGTTTCATAATTATCAATCAGCTGTGCACCTGCAGGGCTCTAATGAGGAAAGCTGCTGGGCATCCATCCCTTTTAGATGTGATTTCCTATTGGGAGTATCTCACCAAAAATGAACTTTTTGTTGCAGGAGATGCCTGAAATCTGATTTGTATCTTAGGGCAGATTTCTGGGAACATCAGTGAGCCAATCACACAAGCAGGAAATTATGTTTCTGGGGAGCATTCTGTACACATTCTGTATACAGAACACCTCCAGGTAGCCATATTGCATTTTACAGAAAATAACAGAGCTGCAAATTAGAAGGAAAGGTCGTTTTTAATAACGTTCAATTACAATATGACTTGTGTTGAAATTGTATACACTATATTATTTTTTTATTTGCTATTTTTTCCCCCATGAAAGTGGAGTTACCCTTTAAATTTGAAATTAAAGCATCAACATCAATTTTGATATGTGTGTCTGTGTGGGACTTCGCCAGTACAGCCGCACCATTCATTCACAGATATGTGAATGAATGAACTACAGTAGGTGTTTGTGATATTGTGCTTTTAGCACGACAGCGTCGCGCTGATACTCGGCGACATGGTGCCGAGATCTCGCCGACATCTTGCACTCACTGGAATAGTGACAGCACATCCCAGCAAGCGCGTCATAGAAGCGACGGGAGATCCGACTTGGATTCCCGCCAATTCTACACGTGTGCGGCGTTTGCTATGAATCCTGAGGGGGAAGTCCCCGCCGGATTTTAAATAAAAATCCGGCATGGGTCCCCCCTCAGGAGCATACCGGGCCCTTAGGTCTGTTATGGGTTGTAAGGAGAGCCCCCCTACGCCGAAAAAAACGGCGTAGGGGGTCCCCCTACAATCCATACCAGACCCGTATCCAAAGCACGCTACCCGGCCAGCCAGGAAGGGAGTGGGGACGAGCGAGCGCCCCCCCCCCCCTCCTGAGCCGTACCAGGCTGCATGCCCTCAACATGGGGGGGTTGGGTGCTCTGGGGCAGGGGGGCGCACTGCGGCCCCCCCCACCTCAGAGCACCCTGTCCCCATGTTGATGAGGACAGGGCCCCTTCCCGACAACCCTGGCCGTTGGTTGTCGGGGTATGCGGGCGGGAGGCTTATCGGAATCTGGGAGACCCCTTTAATAAGGGGGCCCCCAGATACCGGCCCCCCACCCTAAGTGAATGAGTATGGGGTACATCGTACCCCTACCCATTCACCTGCAAGAAAAGTGGTAAAAACACAAATAAACCACACAGTGTATTAAAATATTTTATTAGTCTGCTCCGGAGGCCGCCCCCTGTCTTCTTTATTAGCTCTTTTACCAGGGGGGGCTTCTTCTTTGACGTCTTCGGGTGGGTGGGGGCCGCCGTCTGGTTCTCTTCCACCGCCGGGGGGGGGTGGCTTTTAAAAAAGCCCCCACCCCCCCGGCGGGTTTCCTCCGGCGTCTTCGGCGGGGCTCTTCTTCTTCCGCTATCCCGACGGGTCTTCTCCGCTATCCGGGGGGTCTCGCCGCTCTCCGCTGTTGACTCGTCGCACCCCGGTTCTTCGTCTCGCAGTCCGGTCCCTTCTTCCGTGCTGTACGTCTTCTTCCGCGCTGTGACGTCATGTTCTTCACTTCTCTTCTTCTCCCGATGTTGACTCGCCGGTCCTCCTCGCTGCAATGACGGATGCGCGCCTTGCATCGGACCTATATAGGCCTCACAGTCCCATCATGCTCTGTACCTACCCATGTGATACCTACCACGTGGGTAGGTATCACATGGGTAGGTACAGAGCATGATGGGACTGTGAGGCCTATATAGGTCCGATGCAAGGCGCGCATCCGTCATTGCAGCGAGGAGGACCGGCGAGTCAACATCGGGAGAAGAAGAGAAGTGAAGAACATGACGTCACAGCGCGGAAGAAGACGTACAGCACGGAAGAAGGGACCGGACTGCGAGACGAAGAACCGGGGTGCGACGAGTCAACAGCGGAGAGCGGCGAGACCCCCCGGATAGCGGAGAAGACCCGTCGGGATAGCGGAAGAAGAAGAGCCCCGCCGAAGACGCCGGAGGAAACCCGCCGGGGGGGTGGGGGCTTTTTTAAAAGCCACCCCCCCCCGGCGGTGGAAGAGAACCAGACGGCGGCCCCCACCCACCCGAAGACGTCAAAGAAGAAGCCCCCCCTGGTAAAAGAGCTAATAAAGAAGACAGGGGGCGGCCTCCGGAGCAGACTAATAAAATATTTTAATACACTGTGTGGTTTATTTGTGTTTTTACCACTTTTCTTGCAGGTGAATGGGTAGGGGTACGATGTACCCCATACTCATTCACTTAGGGTGGGGGGCCGGTATCTGGGGGCCCCCTTATTAAAGGGGTCTCCCAGATTCCGATAAGCCTCCCGCCCGCATACCCCGACAACCAACGGCCAGGGTTGTCGGGAAGGGGCCCTGTCCTCATCAACATGGGGACAGGGTGCTCTGAGGTGGGGGGGGCCGCAGTGCGCCCCCCTGCCCCAGAGCACCCAACCCCCCCATGTTGAGGGCATGCAGCCTGGTACGGCTCAGGAGGGGGGGGGGGGCGCTCGCTCGTCCCCACTCCCTTCCTGGCTGGCCGGGTAGCGTGCTTTGGATACGGGTCTGGTATGGATTGTAGGGGGACCCCCTACGCCGTTTTTTTCGGCGTAGGGGGGCTCTCCTTACAACCCATAACAGACCTAAGGGCCCGGTATGCTCCTGAGGGGGGACCCATGCCGGATTTTTATTTAAAATCCGGCGGGGACTTCCCCCTCAGGATTCATAGCAAACGCCGCACACGTGTAGAATTGGCGGGAATCCAAGTCGGATCTCCCGTCGCTTCTATGACGGCTCTGTCTCCATCGCGGCAAGCCAGCTCGGCGCTGGCTCCCGCGATGGGGCTCGTAGGTGCTCAATCTCGCCGAGAAAGAGAGCGAGATTGACACAAAATCGGGTTCACCTACTGTACAAGTCACATCTGCCTCCATAGCAGACAGACTTGTAGTTCTCAATGGAACACAAGTGTGGTGATCACTGTGCTTGTGGTCCATTGACGCTTCCTCCAGCACCTCAGTACAGGCAGTGAGCTGGAGTAAAGCCTCGTACACACGCTTGGTTTTCTCGGCAAGAACCAGCAAGAAAACTGCTGGCAGAGCTTTCTTGCCGAGTAAACCGAGCGTGTGTACGAGGCTTTCAGGTTTCTCGTCAAGAAAACTGCCCAGAATCTAGACGAGAAAAACAGAGAACCTGCTCTCTATTTTCTCGTTGTGATTTCCTGCCGAGAAACCCGAGAGTGTGTATACTTACCTGTCGCCGTGGAAATCCGCGCATGCTCAAAATGACTTTGACGCATGCACGGTAGCTTCCTAGGCATAGGTAGGGTGCAGCAAGATGGCGGCAACGGCATAGAATGTGACGAGCGCATGCTCGTCGTACGCGATGACGTCACTGTGTTCTTGCCATTCAAAAGAACGGCAGTTCTTTTGAATGAAGTGTCTGTACACTCGGGCGGCAAGAGATTCTTGCCAAGAATCTCGTCAGGAAAAACATTTTTTTTTTCCTGCCGAGATTCTGGCCTGTGTGTACAGGGCTTAAAAGTTTGCAGGAGCTTGCCTTTGCAACCATGATCCACAAATGCAAAACATTTCAGGCTCCTGTGGGAAAAAAAAAGTAATAAAAACACATATTTTTTTTTTTTTAAAGGTAGACTTGGCCTTTAAATACATTGATTTCCAATGTTTGACTACATAAGACCTATCTGAATGCATACCTTTGTTATTATTTGTTGCATTTCTTCTGTAGCTTTCTTGCCAAAAGAGGAGTACGGGAAGAGATAGTTACATTTGATGCTAGAAACATCTCAAAAGAAATACGTGAAAGCGTGGAGGAACTCCTCGAGAGGAATAATACATCTTTTGAGGCCAAGGTACCTTTCTCCATGTTTACAGGACCCTTGTAGTTCTTTTTACTTTTAGATTTGTTTTACATCTTGAATTAAATTTTATATATTTTAAGTCTGCTGTCATCTGACGTCCTTGTGTAACCTGATAATGACTGAGCCTGTACAGCAGCTTGTGGTGCCAACCTAGTGATTTTGTAGGAAGACTATCTCTGATCACAAACCACTAGGTATACTGTGCACTCTCCTTCCTACTTTGGTAGTTTGCAAGCAGAGTGTAATGCCGCGTACACACGATCATTTTTCGGCATGTAAAAAACAACGTTTTTCAGCATCTAGAAAAAAACTTTGTTTTTTCGAACTTCATCATTAAAACGTCGTTGCCCACACACGATCGTTTTAAAATAAGAATGCTCTAGCAAAGCGCGGTGACGTACAACACGTACGACGGCACTATAAAGGGGAAGTTCCATGCGGATGACGCCACCCTTGGGGCTGCTTTAGCTGATTTTGTGTTAGTAAAAGACGATTCGCGCTTTTCTGTCTGTTACAGCGTGATGAATGTGCTTACTCCATTACGAATGGTAGTTTTACCAGAATGAGCGCTCCCGTCTCATAACTTGCTTCTGAGCATGCGCGGGTTTTTAATGTCGTTTTAGCCCACACACGATCATTTTTTACAACCCGAAAAACGACAGTTTAAAACGTTGTTAAAAAATGCAGCATGTTCAAAAAAAATGTTGTCGTTTTTCAGAACCAGAAAAATTACGTGAAGCCCACACATGATCATTTTAATCTTTTTTAAATGTCGTTTCTTTCATGCCGAAAAATGGTCGCGTGTATGCGGCATAAGAACTGAGGCTGGGTGTAATGTCAGTTAGATATTTCATCAACACATTTGCCACCAGAGGCTTGGGGCTCAATTACACTTGCTTTGGCTTCAACACACATTAACGGCTCTCTGAACGGTAGTCAAAGCCTGTCACTAAATAAAATGCCTAGCTTACAGTCCTGTTTACCCCCTTGCTTTTGCTTTGCTTCAAAATGTATACCCCATGTAGCTTCAGTGGTGCTTCAAAGAGTCTTCAAAGCCTCCATAAAAGTCTATGGCAAAGCTTGCTTGAAGCCACACCAAAACATCATTGAAGCCCCACAAAGCTTGACCGAAGCCCCATCGAGACTCCACCAAAGCCTCATCAAAGCCCCATCGAAGCACCAAGCAAAAGCAAGGTGTAAACAGGACTGTAAGCTAGCCACTTTATTTAGTGATAGGGGCTTTGACTGTCATTCAGAGAGCTTTAACAAAGCGTGTCCAGAGTCATGTTTTGAAGCATTGCCATTAAAGTGATTGTAAAGTCTCGTTTTTTTCCTCTATAAAAATAGTAAACATGTTATACTTACCTGTCCTGTGTAGGGGTTTTGCACAGAGCAGCCTAGATCCTCCTCTTCATGGGTCCCTTTTTAGTGCTCCTGGCCCCTCCCGTCAAGTGCCCCCACAGCAAGCAGCTTGCCATGGGGTCACCTGAGCCGAGCTGCAGCTCTGTGTGTCCATTCAGACACGGAGCCCTGGTTTGGCCGGCCCCCTCTCTCCCCTAATTGGCCAACTGACTTTGATTGACAGAAGCGAAAGCCAATGGCATGGAACTGCTGTGTCTCAGCCAATCAGGATGGAGAGTAACGGATGGTCGAGGCACTCGTAGACATCACTAGAGAAAGAATGGGGTTCAGGTAAGTATTAGGGGGCGCTAGGGTGGCTGCTGCACACGGAAGGTTTTTCCTCTTCCTTTACAACCCCTTTAATGTATGAAAATGCAGTAAGGGAAAGTTTTAATTCCCCAAACAACCAGTAACACTACACTAGATACAAGAAAGGAGCACATAATTTTTAAAGTAGATTTACCCTAAAGGAATGTCATTTGCTTTGTTAAAGCACACTGTAACTTAGTACATTGACATTTAAAAAAAAAAAGAAAAAGTTAACGTTTCACTTGTTTTTCTTCCATTATTGCATCTCAATACCACCGATCACCTACAGCAGGGAAGCTCAACCAATACCCCGTGACCTCCTGCTCTTGGATGTGTCTGGTCAGCAAGCCCAGATCACGTGTTGTTGATCTGCCATCCCAGAGCATCAGAGTGGATGGAGCTGGCGCCGGAGGAAGCAAGTGGCTGTGGAGGAAGCAGGAGCCGCATAAGGCGATGCTTCCTTTATAGCGTCCTCTATGAAGCCTATGTGACAGGATAGCAACACAGGACCTCATTTGGAGGACAAGGACAGAGCATGATCACCCTATTATAGAAACGTCCTGTATAAGGACCCTCCTTACAGGGTCACCAAGTGTTGTTTTAATGAAATATATACATTTATAAATACATTTTTAGTATATTTTAAATAAACTGAACATGTTAAAGTTTATATAATGTGTGTGTGATCAAGTTTACATGTATTTTAGGACATTTTTAACTATGAAGACCTAAATTACACAAACTGAGTTTATTGAACCTCTGCCTGATCTTTGTCTTATTTTCAATGTACAGAATGCCAAAAGAGCCAGTGCTGCTGCAGCACCTCTTGCTGCCTGGGTGAAGGCCAATGTAAAATATTCCTATGTGCTGGAGAAGATTCAACCCCTGGAGAAGGAGCAAGCTGTGCTGCAATCGTATGTATTCTTTATAATCTAATACAATCTTCCAGTCATGTCTAATAAGACTGCATGTTCTCAGTAGTGTATTTAGGCTTTGTGCTGCCCTAGGCCTGACTAAACTCGTGCACACCCTAATTTAAATATGTCGAGACCACACCCCTTGCTGTCTAAGACCCGCCCTGACATTTTCGAGTAGGGAAACTAGTTCTGAGGGCCTGGGGGCAATGAATTCTCTTCATTTGCATAGATTTCCTCTCACTTCCTGTTTGGCTATGGGGCAGGAAGTGAAGGGAAATCTCTGCAGTGGGACAGGGATGGTAAAAAATAAAGAAGATATAACCATGCCAATGGTGCAGCAGAAAACATATAGCACAGTGAGAAAGGTTTGTGTTCCAGGATAATAGGACAGTCAAAATTAGAATCGGCGCCCCCCCCCCACACATGGAGTGGGGGGGGGAGACGGGACTTCCTTTTACACAGGTCGCCGTGTCAACAGGAAGTACTCCTGTATGCACGGCGCTCGTCCCGTCTCCTCCAAGGCAGCCAGCATGTATTTCTTTTGTGGCCCCCGGTGCCCGGGGATTTGTTGGGGGCCACAAAAGACATGCATGTCAAAATGACCAGGCGGGCCGTCCGAAACCGGAACGTGGGCCGGACTTTGGACATGCCTGGCTTAGAATATTTTGTTTTTTTTTAAAAGTCCCAGTTATAACTAAGGGTAGATTGCATGTAATGCCCTAAAAAGTGGATGACTATGGCAGACAAAGAAGAATTCCTACCTAATGATTAGTTGATTAGACGGGTTATGGCGAGAAGGCCAAAATAGATACCAAAACACTCAGATAAAATACCATCAAAAGGCTTTAGGCTTGCATACAAGACTCCTCACCAGGTACTAGCTTGTTTTCATATTCTGTTGCTACCCCATCACAGATGTGCTGTTTGTACATTGCATGAAGGGAACAGCCCTAAAAAAAAAAAAAAAAGACAAGTGCTGATTGGCTAAAGTGTTCTATATAATATTGTCCGTGAACTGGAGAAAGAGTCAACCACTGGGGCATAAAAGGAATATTTGCATACTCATTCTTTACTGTTTTTAAATGAGCAATAAACCCCTTGTTCTGTAAATTTGTGATATAAGTGTTGTGATATTGTGATATAAGTGTCATTGGATCAATAAGGAGGCTGCCCTTGCTTGACTTCTGAAAATTCTAGTTTGCTGTTTATTTATGTCTAGTTTACCTCTGAATTACAGACCTGGAAAGTTGTCAGTCAGCTTTCCTCATCTTAGTATTTGTTCCGTATCTGTAACTCAGAAGCCGTGACGTTTTTATGACAACCAGGCAGCTAACATTTTTTTAAGGCTAGGTCAGCCATGGCAGCCTACACACTTCTCCACTGACAGGTCCTTTATGAAGACAATGCTGTGCTTGTAAATCACTACTTATTGGAGTCTTTTTGTAACATTTCTAGGAATTTCAAAAGAACAGAAGAGAGGAAGCAGAAACTGGAGGATCAGCTTAATACAGTTGGACAGAAAGTGGCAGAACTGAAGGAAAAGTAAGTGTCCCGTTATGTGCTGTGTCATAAACAATATTTCTTGAGATTGACTATGGAAAATGAAAACCTGCAGCATGTGTATCCAATCATACTGGTAAAAAAGATGTTGAGGTAAAACTTTTTTTGTTGTTGCTTTAAACAGAGAAGTGAAGAGATACAGTATAAACTTTTAGGACGCTTAGTCTACAACCATCTTGGCTCCTAGCTCAGTGAAAATAACCTTCTGGACCCCTTACAGTCTGGCTTTCGCTCGCAGCACTCCACAGAAACTGCCCTACTAAAACTCTCTAACGATTTACTAACTGCTAAAACCAACAGCCAATACTCCATACTCCTACTACTACTTGATCTCTCTGCGGCCTTTGACACTGTTGACCTCCCGCTCCTTCTCAATAAACGCCATTCCCTTGGCCTCTGCTGTATCCTGGTTCTCTGCCTATCTATCACAGCGCTCCTTCAGTGTTGCCTACAACTCTGTCTCCTTCTCTTCATTGCCCCTTTCTGTGGGGGTCCCCCAAGGCTCTGTTCTTGGACCCCTTCTCTATGTACATCTCCACCACACTTGATAACTGCCCCCGGTTTCCAATACCACCTACACGCCGATGACGCCCAAATCTGTCTACTCCTCACCTCACACCTTCAGTCTCCTCTTGCGTTACTAACTTACTAACTGACATATCAGCATGGAAGTTGCACCACTTCCTTAACCACTTCCATACCGGGCAATTACGCCCCTTCCTGCCCAAGCCAATTTTCAGCTTTCAGCACTGTCGCACTTTGAATGACAATTGCGCGGTCGTGCTACACTGTACCCAAACAATTTTTTTATCATTTTGTTCCCACAAATAGAGCTTTCTTTTGGTGGTATTTGATCACCTCTGCGGTTTTTATTTTTTGCGCTATAAACAAAAGAAGAGTGACAATTTAAAAAAAAAACACTTTTTTACTTTTTTATTTAATAAATATCACAATTTTTTTAAAAAAAAGTTTTTTTTCCTCAGTTTAGGCCAATATGTATTCTTCTACATATTTTTGGTAAAAAAAATCGCAATGATCATATATTGATTGGTTTGCGCAAAAGTTATAGCGTTTACAAAATAGCTGATAGATTTATGGCATTTTTATTTTATTATTTTTTTTACTAGTATTGGCGGCGATTTGCGATTTTTTTACTGTCACCCTGACATTGCGGCGAACACATCGGACACTTTTGACACGTTTTTGGCGCCATTCACATTTATACAGCGATTATCGCGATAAATATGCACTAATTACTGTATAAATGTGACTGGCATTCAAGGGGTTAACACTAGGGGGTGAGTGAGGGGTTAATATGTATACCTAAATTGTGTTCTAACTGTGGGGGAAGGGGGGTGACTGGGGGAGGTGACCGATCTATGTCCCTATGTACAAGGGACACAGATCGGTCTCCTCTCTCCCCTGACAGGACGTGGAGCTCTGTGTTTACACACAGAGCTCCACGTCTTGTCCCTGTAGCCGCCGATTCCGAGTGCCTGGCGGACATCGCGACCGCCAGGCACGCGCTTCGGCATCTCGGGGACGCGCCGGGCGCGCGCGCGGCCGCCGGCGTGCTCGCGCGCCCCCAGTGGCCGCAAGAATACAGGACGTCAATTGACGTCCTGTTGAATTTTCAGAGTCACCGTGGAGCCGTCATTTGACGATGGCCCGGTACTCTAGTGGTTAAACAAAATCTCTCTAAAACTGAGCTATTAATATTCTCCCCCCCCCCCCCACGCCCATGCCATCCTCCATGACTTTTCCATCAACAATGCAACCATCAGTACCTCCCCTCACGCCAAGGTACTAGGTGTAATCCTAGACTCTGACCTGTCCTTTCAGCCTAAAGTCCAATCGTTGTCAGAAGTTTGTTGAATTCACCTCCGTGACATCTCTAAAATGTTCCCCTTTTTAACAAATGAAACCACCACGCTCCTCATTCACTCTCTTGTTATCTCTCACCTTGACTATTGCAACTCCCTTCTCATTGGCCTGCCTCTCCATAGGCTATCCCCTCTTTAGTCTTATCCACCTTACCAACCGTTCAGTGTCTACCACCCCTCTCCGCCAATCCCTACACTGGCTCCCAATCACCCTGCACATTAAATTCTAACTACTAACCACAACATACAAAGCCATTCACAACTCTGTCCCAAGCTATATCACTAATCTTGTCTCCAAATATCACCCAAACTGTCCTCTCCGCTCTTCTCAAGACCTCCTACTCTCAAGCTCTTTCGTCTCCTCCTCCCATTCTCGTCTCCAGGATTTCTCCAGAGTCTCTCCCATCCTCTGGAACTCGCTATCCCCTACTCTTGCTACCTTCAGGTGGTCCTTGAAAACTCATCGGGAAAGCCTACCACGTCTCTAACTAATCTTTTACCGCTTCCATTAGCTTATTCCCCACTGTTACACACTTTTGTACCACCTGCCCCACCCTATTATATTATATTGTAAGCTTTTCTGAGCAGGGCCTTCTTCATCCTCTTGTATTTCATTGTATTATACCTGTATTGTCTCCCTTTTTATGTTGTAAAGCGCTCCGTAAACTGTTGGCACTATATAAATCCTGTATAATAATAATAACCTTCTATTTTAGGGAGATTTTTTCCTAGTTCCTGTTTCAGGAGTGATGGGAAATCTTTCCACTGGTGATACTAACTTCTTCAAAATAAAGCTTTGGCTGGAGTAAAGGATCTTGTATTGCAATTAGACGTGATCAATTTTGAACCATAGAGAATAGCGCACACACATACCCAAAAAAAGGTTGCTTTCAAATCGTGCAAGGCTACTTAAAAACACCTGATCCTAATAAGTAAATATGGGGATTTCCCCCATGGCTTTGAGAAGTGGGATTTATCTTTCATTCTATGAATACTGTGGGGCCCACTGAAAATGGGGTAGTGGGCTTAAGCATGGTACGGCCATATGGTGTAACTAAATCCCCATATTTATTTATTAGGATCAGGTGTTTTTAAGTAGCCTTGCAAGATTTGAACGCAACCTTTTTTGTTGTGTATGTGTGTACTATTCTCTATGGTTCAATTTGCATATTGGTCTTTATAGCAGCACCAACCTTAGAAATGTATGTTTAGGGTGTTCCCCCAACCCTTTGTTTAATAAATCAGGGGTGCAGCCGATCTGCAGTGGTGATCTTAATTTCACCCTGATAAACCCCATCTCCTATTTTGACATGGTCACGTGATAGTTTACGTTTTTGGGGGGTTGTATTCGATATGTGCAAAGAGATATCACACACATACTTATAAGTATAACATTTATTAACATTAATTAAAAGTGATGACATAACAAGAGTACCTAAAGGAGTTGTAGTCAGGTTTTTTTTCATTCTATGCATTAAGATAAAAAGACTTCTGTGAGTATAGTCCCCCCCCCCCCCCAATACTTTCCTAAACCTCCTTTCTGTCCAGCAATGTCCACGAGTTCCTCGCCCATCCCTGACTCTCCCTCCTAATTGGCTGAGACACAACAGTGGTGCCATTGGCTCCCGCTGCTGTCAATCAGTCAGCCAATCGGGAGATAGCAGGGCGAGTGAAACTGCAGCACGATGTCTGATTGGGCACACGGAGCTGCAGCTCGGGTCAGGTGCCCCCATAGCAAGCTGCTTGCTGTGGGAGCACTTTACAGGAGAAAGGGGCCAGGAGCAGCGAAGAGGGACCCAAGAAGGGCTGCTCTGTGCAAAACCAACTGCACAGAGGTGGTAAGTATAATATATATATATATATATATATATATATATATATATATATATATATTTTTTTAAAAGACGAGACTTTACAATTACTTTAACTAAAGATGGCAGCTCTGTTACTCCAAGCTTTTCTTATGATATATAGTGCCTTAAAAAAGTATTCATACCATTACGGGGAAGGCAGAAACTGGCAGGATCAGCCAGGTATTTCAGGTGTCATAGGGGGCCAAATGACACAGCACAAGCACTGTGCTGTATACCTAGTCTCTCAGACTATGAACCCAGTCAGCTTGAGGCCCCCAATTCTGATTCACAAGAATTTTGCAACAAATTATCGGATTATTTCATTAATAAAATTGAAAAAATCTGTGAAAGTATTCAGCAAAATAGAACAGTCATCAACCCCTCCCCAAATTATAAACCGTAATCCCCTTACAAAATCGCCGCAAACAACCAATTTCACTCTAAAACCCATCTCCATCAATGCCACCAAAAATATCATTGCGACTCTGCGAAACAGCACAGCGCCCAATGATATCACCCCAACCAAACTGAAAGAATGTGCCGATATTTTGGCACCAATTATCACGCAGCTCATAAACCAGTCTTTCAAGGAGGGCATGGTGCCAACCTTGCTAAAACAAGGCATACTCAAACCAATTTTAAAAAAACCCACCCTTGACCCCAAAGACCCAAACCACCGTCGACCCATAAGAGGCCTAAATGTCTTCTCCAAGATAATGGAGAAAGAAGTTGTACAACAGCTACAACAGCATCTAGACACCCATAAATTGCTCGATCTGTTTCAATCGGGTTTCCGTCCTGGTCACGGGACAGAAACAGCACTGCTCAAAATATGGGATGACATTCTCGAGGCAGCAGACGAAGGAGAATCTTGTCTTCTAGTTCTGTTGGACCTAAGTGCTGCTTTTGATACTGTTGACCACAAAATATTACTGACTCGGCTAGCTGAAGTAGCCAAAGTCGCAGAATGTGATTTATCCTGGTTCTCCTCCTTTTTGGAAAACCGATCACAAATAGTGAAACTGGGGCCTTTCACTTCTGAAGAATGCACGGTGTCATGCGGAGTCCCTCAGGGATCCCCTCTGTCGCCTGTTCTGTTCAATATCTATCTCAGCCCTCTTTTTGAAATCATCAGTAACCAGAAGTTACTTTACCACTCTTATGCAGATGACACACAATTGTATTTTCGCATCTGCAACAATAAGGATCATTATCTCGGACTAGAGAAATGCCTTACTTTGATAGAAAAGTGAATGACAAAGAGTTACCTTAAACTCAATGGCTCTAAAACAGAACTTCTCCTGTTTCACGCCAACCGGAAAAATCATCCAGCAACAACATGAACACCCCCGCCCATTCTGGGTAAAACCATTACCCTTGGAACCAAAGTCAAAAGTCTCTGAGTCATTTTCGACACCAACATGACAATGGATGCACAAATAGGGTCAGTGGTCAGTGGATCGCACCACCTGTTGCGCCTACTATGTAGACTCAACCCCCTTTATCCCGGAAGAAGACATAGCAGTCGTGGTGGGAACAATTATCAACTCCAGACTTGACTATGCAAATGCCCTCTATCTCGGACTCCCTAAAATACCAAATCACTCGTCTGCAAGTCGTTCAGAATACGGCCGCTCGACTAGGGACTGGGAAAAAAACATGGGAATCAATCTCACCTTCTGTGATATCCCTTCATTGGCTCCCAGTAAAAGACAGAATCAATTTTAAAGCACTCTGCTTAACGCATAAGTGTATCCAAGGAATCGCCCCCCAATATCTATGCGAAAAAATAAAAGCTCACAAACCCAATCGCGTTCTGCGATCCACCAACCAAAATCTACTCCAGATACCCAAAGCCAGATACAAGTCCAAAGGAGAACGTAAATTCGCAGTCCAAGGACCGAGGCTGTGGAACGCTCTGCCAACCACCATCCGATTGGAGGTGAACCACTTGGCCTTCAGAAGAAAGATCAAAACCCATCTCTTCTGAGATCCAAAAGTTCACTCAGGGAATGCATACTAAGTGCCCAGAGGCGATTCAGTTTGCATGTGTTGCGCTATATAAGTCTCTCACTCACTCACTCACTCAACATGCTTTAAAGGAACAGGATCCAATTTTTTTTTTTTTTAGGGTTACAAAATCTGTAAGGCAATCGTTTTTTTAGGGTTACAAACTCTGTAAGGCAATATTTTTTTTTTGTTTTGTATAGAGTAGAGAGGGATTAGAACGCTTGTCAGTTTGTATTGCTGTCTGTGCCCCATTTGGGAGATTTACCCTCTCTATTTGTCCTGTTTACCAATATCATTAAAAGTGAAAATAAAATAAAATTTCTAATTTTGGGTTGTCCCCAGAAATGTAATATGAATGAATGAATGAATGAATGAAGAATTTATATAGCGCGGCACATGCGAACTAAATCGCCTCTGGGCGCTGGTTGTTCCTGTCTCCTTTGATATCAAAAGAGATGAGTTTTGATCTTTCTCCTGAAGGCTAGGTGGTTCTCCTCCAACCGAATGCTGGTTGGTAAAGCGTTCCATAGTCTGGGACCTTGGACCGCGAATCTTCTTTCTCCTTTGGACTTGTAATTGGCTTTCGGTATTTGGAGCAGGTTTTGATTGGTGGATCGCAGAACGCGATTGGAGTTGTGAGCCTTTATTTTGTCGTATAGATAATGGGGAACATTCCCATGGATACATCTATGCGTTCGACAGAGTGCTTTAAAGACAATTCTGTCTTTTATTGGCAACCAGTGAAGAATTCTCAGTGAAGGTGAGATTGATTCCCATGTTTTTTTCCCAGTCACAAGTCTGGCGGCCGTATTTTGAACAACTTGCAGACAAGCGATTTGGTACTTTGGGAGTCCGAGGTAGAGGGCGTTTGCATAATCCAATCTGGAGTTTACAATTGCTCCCACCACGGCCGCTATGTCTTCTTTGGGAATAAAAGGAGTGAGTTTGCGTAGTAGGCGCAGCAGATGGTGAGATCTGCTGACTACTGACCTTATTTGTGCGTCCATTGTCATGTAGGAGTCAAAGATGACCCCGAGACTTTTGACTTTGGCGCTAGGGGTGATGATTTTGCCCAGAATGGGCGGGGGTATCCAAGTTGTTGCAGGTTGATTCATGTGCTTGGCGTGAAACAGGAGAAGTTCTGTTTTCGCTCCGTTGAGTTTAAGATACCTCTTTGTCATCCAGTCCTCTATCAAAGAGAGGCATGTCTCTAGATTGAGATGGTGATCTTTTTTGTTGCAAATGCGGAAATACAGTTGCGTGTCGTCAGCATATGAGTGATGAAGCAGTTTTTGGCTGCTAATGATTTTAAAGAGGGGACGAAGATAGATGTTAAACAGCACCGGTGATAGAGGTGATCCTTGAGGGACTCCGTGCGATACCGTGCGTTTCTCAGAAGTGAAAGGTCCCAATTTCACTGTTTGTGATCGGTTTTCCAAAAAAGAGGAAAACCAAGATAAATCACCTTCTGCGATTTTGGCTATGTCCGCTAGCCGAGTTAGTAATAGTTTGTGGTCTACCGTGTCAAAGGCCGCGCTTAGGTCCAGCAGAACCAGGAGACAAGATTCTCCTTCGTCTGTGGCCTCGAGAGCGTCATCCCATATTTTGAGCAATGCTGTTTCCGTACCGTGTCCGGGACGGAAGCCAGATTGAAATGGATCAAGTAGGTTGTGGGTATCTAGATGCTGTTGCAGCTGTTGTACCACTACTTTCTCCATGACCTTGGAAGGAACGTTTAGGCCTGTTATGGGACGGCGATGAAGTGGGTCCTTGGGGTCTAAGGTGGGTCTAATAGAGGGGAAATCTTCCAATGGGGACACAGTTCTGCTGATCTGGGGGTCCTCAAGGAATTGCTGTAATGTGCAGGGATTTCTTCTCATGTCCTGTTTTGGCTATGCGACAGGAAGTGAAGAAACATCTCCCTAATGGGACACAGTTGGCAAAAATAAACTGATAGGGGTTTTAACCCTACATTACTCTATCCAAAAATAAAATAAAAAATGTTGTCTATAGTTCTACTTATATTATGACTGATGAACTCATTGGCCCAGATTCACAAAGCACTTACGCCTACGTATAATAAGATACGCCGACGTAAGTGCAAATGTGCGCTGTCATATCTGTGCGCCGGACCCACAAACTAAGATGCGCCTAAAAACAGGCTTCATCCCGCCGACGTAACTTGCCTACGCCGGCGTAGGGTGGGTGCACATTTAGGCTGGACGCATGGTGGCGCTCCCATTGATTAGCCATTCAAATATGCAAATGAGTGAAATATGGCGATTCACGAACATGCGTGCGCCCGACGCAGTGCGCGTAAGTTGTACATCTGGCGTAAAGTTATTCCCCATAAAGGAGGTGTAACCCAGCAGCATACATGCAAAGGTCTGCACCAGGGAACACAAGCCGGCGTATTTTACGTTGGACATGTCTGGCTGGGCGTAGGTTATGTTCACGCCGTACGCAGTGATCCGGCGTAGTTTAGGCATTTGTTCCGAAAGTGGTTGTGAGCATGCGCAGAGGGATGCGTCCACGTCTCGGTGCATGCGCAGTTCGTGATACGTAGCTTTCTGGCGCTTGGCCTATCATTTGGGGTCACGCCTCATTTGCATGGCTCACGCCCACTTCCACCTATGCCGGCGTACGCCTTCGAAACCAAGCGCAGCGTTGGGAGCACTGGCTTGATGAATTCCATGCTTGCCTCTCTGTGCTGCGTTGGCGTAGCGTATAGGGTTGTCCCGATACCACTTTTTTAGGACCGAGTACAAGTAACGATACTTTTTTTCAAGTAGTCGCCGATACCGAATACCGATACTTTTTTTAAATGTGTCCCCAAATGCAGCCATGTCCCCCCACATATTGCAGCCATGTCCCCCCACATATTGCAGCCATGTCCCCCCACATATTGCAGCCATGTCCCCTCACATATTGCAGCCATGTCCCCCCACATATTGCAGCCATGTCCCCCCACATATTGCAGCCATGTCCCCCCACATATTGCAGCCATGTCCCCCCACATATTGCAGCCATGTCCCCCCACATATGCAGCCATGTCCCCCTAGCCATGTCCCTCACATATGCAGCCATGTCCCTCTAGCCATGTCCCTCACATATGCAGCCATGTCCCTCTAGCCATGTCCCTCACATATGCAGCCATGTCCCTGTAGCCATGTCCCTCACATATGCAGCCATGTCCCTCTAGCCATGTCCCTCACATATGCAGCAATGTCCCTCTGGCAGCAATGTCCCCCATACCTTTGCCGCTGCCGCCACATGGAGAAAATCACAGCATTCATTTGAATAGCTGTTTTGCCCGCGCGTATAGACACTCCCCCTTGCTCAGGATTGGACAGATCACGATCACCCATCCAAACCCGGGCATGGGGGATGGGCTATACGCGTGGGAACACTACAGCTATTCAAATGAAAGCTGTGATGTTCCCGCACAGCGTTTAACCCATGCGGCAGCTTTCGATGCGGCGGTGCGATGCGGCGGCTTTCGATGCGGCGGCGCGATGCAGCGGCAGAATTCTATTTAGGTATCGGGGGTATTTGCGCGAGTACGAGTACTCCCACAAATACTCGGTATCTGTCCCGATACCGATACTGGTATCGGTATCGGGACAACCCTAGTAGCGTACATTGTTTGCGCTACGGCGGCGTAATGTGCGCCGCTCTCTGTGAATCTGAGCCCTTGTATCTATCTGAAGGGTAAAAAGCATCTGTTTTAAATCTCATTGGAATCACAAAGGCACAACATACTCCCAGGTATGAAGGGCTTAAGAGTACATATGTAACTGATTGGCTGTGTTTAGTAAAATGTAGTAAAATATAGTAGTTTTTGTAAAATGTGCGTAAAATATTTTCCTAAACCGTAGAATATGTTTTACAGGTTTCAGACGCGGACTACTGAAGCTGCTAAACTTGAAGCTGAATTGTCGAGAGCTCAGGAAATAATTCAGTCTGCTGAGCTACTGATAGGCCAGTTGGATGGGGAGCACAAACGGTGGAATGCACAGGTCTGTATTGGATTGATCTTCAGAGGGAGCTAGTGACCTCCAACAATGTTGTGTAGGTTGACAAGACTATAGTGTTTGGCTTTACTGCTACCACCTAAACTGTGACTCAGAATTTTATGTTTTCTTGACTTGCTATTTAAAGGGATTGTAAAGCCTCGTGTTTTTTCACCTTAATGCATCCTATGCATTAAGGTGAAAAAACACCTTTTGCTCTACGGTCCTCCCGAGCCCCCGTTTTACTTACCTGAGCCCCGAACTTTCTTCATTGGATAGATTGATAGCTGCGCAGCCATTGGCTCCCACTGCTGTCAATCAAATGCAATGATGCGGCCGCCGGGGGGCGGGGCCAAATCATACACTCGGCGGCTATGAATGTTTTTGGTTTTATAATCAGAAACTACTTGCAACGGAGCCTTTATACTGACTCAGTTCAGCACTCTCAAAGGCTCTCACCTGCAGCTCTGTCCCCTCCAAACCAGGGGTCTCCAAACTTTGTAAACCAAGGGCCAGGTTACTATCCTTCAAACTTCAGGGGACTGTGGCCAGCGGGAGTAGAAAATGTCCTGGTTTCAGTGGGAGTAAACAACATCCACTCTTTGGTATTGGTTTCCTATTATTGACATTAGGGGACGGAATAATGCCCCCATTCATGGTGTCAGTGGGAGGATAGAAAAACTTGAAGAGAAGATATGGACAGCCGCACACCAAAAGAAAACCTTAAAAAGGTAGCCTTTAATGGTAAAAAGCGCTACAAAGCACAGCAGGCAGTGGGGTGTATAGCTGACACGTTTCACACTAGGGAGGATAGAGCCCCATCATTGGTGTCGGTGGGAAGAATAGTGCCACATCCTTGGTGTCAGTGAGAGGACTAGTATCCCATTATTGGTATTAGGGTGAGGAATAGTGCCCCCATCCATGTTGTCAGTGGGAGGAATAGTGCCCCTATCCATGTTGTCAGTGGGAGGAATAGTGCCCCATCATTGGTGTATGTGGGAGGAATAGTGCCTCATCGTTGGTGTCAATGAGAGGAATAGTATCCCATTATTGGTATTAGGGTGAGGAATAGTGCCCCTATCCATGTTATCAGTTGGAGGTATAGTGCCCCCATCCATGTTGTCAGTGGGAGGAATAGTGCCCCTATCCATGTTGTCAGTGGGAGGAATAGTACCCCTATCCATGTTGTCAGTGGGAGGAATAGTACTACATCATTGGTGTCTGTGGGAGGAATAGTACCCCATCGTTGGTCTAAGTGGGGAGGAATAGTGCCCCAATATTTGTGACAGGAACTATGCCCCACTGTTGCTGACAGTGGAGGGAATAATGCCCCAAGGGCCGGATAAAATGCAAGCAAAGGACCATATCCGACCACTGCTCTGAACTATACTGCGCCCCCTTTTTTTTTTGCTTGATGTTATGTTTTTGGTTTTTCCAGTCATACAGATTTTACATCTTTAGACATTGTCATTTTAGCTCACTGTAGGCTCTTGAACAATTAGGGCCGATTATATACTTAGTCCGTTGTGCAATCTGTCAATACTTGCAGAAAATACCTAATACTGCAGTGATGCTCACATCTAACGCTCAGTTGTGAAAGATTATTGCATGTTATGCAGTTCCAAGATGGTATATGTCAGTGAATACATTATCATTGTTCATGTCTGTTTTGCTGTACCCTTAAAAAACTGAAAAAAAAAAAAAAAAGAGATCCTGTAGGACGCTCTGATACTGTTGGTCTCTTCTATATCCCGCATATCAAGGTTAAATAGGGTGAAAGCGAAAATCAGCATTCATGTGTATAATTTAATGTAATAAGTGTTCCTTTTGAAGATCTGAACTAGCATATGTACAGCTTCAGTGTTGCCACTAGACTGAAGTAAAAGTGACGCTATCCTAAATGTTCTATTCAAGCATGTGTTGCATAAAAAGAGACCGTGCATAACTAGATGTAATATAAAGCGGTAGCCTGCCTCTTAAACATTTCGAAGGGTTGTTGAACTTTGAAATGATTTGAGCATCCTTTTCCTTTTTCAGGTGGAAGAAATGACAGAAGAATTGAATTCTTTACCAAAGAGAACCCAGCTAGCAGCTGCTTTCATCACTTATATATCAGCCGCTCCTGAAGACCAGAGGAAGGACAGCATAGATCAATGGATGAAAGCCGTGAATCTGGAAAGTAATGGCTCATTTTATACTAATTCAGTACATCTACAAATTTGGCTATATATTTAGCAAAAATTTGAAATTTATGCTGTATACAGGCTAATGTGCAAGCTGTTATTGTGAAAATATTTTTTACTTTGGTTTCAGTCCACATAGTTAAAGGGTTCTTTACTGTAAGTGCTGTGAAAGTGTGCAGCGATTGTCCACAAGAATCACGTTCTAACAGATCCAAAATCTTCAAAAAAGTGTTGAGTATTCTCAATGGACACAATAAAAGGTGCTATTCACCTGTATATACTGTACATCGATCAGCCATAACATGACCACTGACAGGTAGAGTGAATAAAATTGATTATTTCATAATAATGGCACCTGAAAGTGGGTGGGCATTTATCAGGCAGCAAGTGAATATGATGTCCCTGAACTTGAGTAGTTGAAAGCAGAAAATATGGGCTAGCGTAAGGATTTGAGCAACTTTACAAGGGCCAAATTGTTATGACTAGGTGATTGGGTCAAAGCAACGTCAAAACTGCAGCTATTGTGGAATGTTCCCAGTCTGCAGTGGACAGGACCAACCAAAAGTGATCCAAGGAAGAAAAACGGCAAGGCTCATTGGTGCATGTGAGGAGCTAATGCTGGCCCATGTAATCCAACCCAATAGAAGAGGTACTGTAGCTCAAATTGCTGAATTTAATGCTGGCTCAGATAGAAAGGTGTCCGAAGACACAGTGCATCACGGTCTGTTATGTTTGGGGAAGCGTAGCTGCAGACCAGTCAAGATGCCCACTCTGACCCGTATCCACAGTCAAAAGTGCCTACAATGGGCACATGAGCATCAGAACTGTACCACAGAGCAATGCTAAAAGGTGGCCTGGTCAGATGTTTTCTTTACATCTTGTAGATGGGTGGGTATGTATGTATGTATGTGTCGCTTCCTTAGGGAAGAGATGGCACCAGGATGCAATATGTGAAGAAGGCAAGCTGGCAGAGGCAGTGTAATGCTTTGTCTAGTGGCATCCATGCCTCAATGGGTTTGGGCTATTTTGGTGGAAAAAAGTGCGACCTACTCAATGTTGGCTATAATGGTATGGTGGATTGTCAAAATGTTAAGGCTAATCAGTGAATTTTGGAAATAGAGATAACACATAGATATGGTGCCTGGGTCCCTTTTTTATTGGTATTACATTCATCATATAAAAAGAAAAATATATATTGGGACTTTCATGAGGCAGTGGCTACTAATAGGCCACTGTTTCCATCCCTGGTAGTTGTATATAGAAGGGAGGAGAAGGAAAACCGGGAGGGAAGATGGTAGTTGTTAAATGGCTGATTCAATTACATGTTAATCCACTTGTGAATTGCATTTTAGTCCAACTAAGGTGCATCTCTAAACACTAAGCTTGTACAGCCGTAATATGTTGGCAATATTATTGCTATTGTGTGTGAATTTGCTTTCAGTAAGACATATGCACATTTTTGCCTCAATAACAAGGAACAATTAAGGTCAGTTGACCTGTGAATTGCAGAATTAATTTATTGTCTTCTCTGCTAATTAGCTGAATGAGGAAAGTAACAGATAACGATTTTCCTGTTTTGCCAGCATTTGATTTAAGGCGGTTTTTATCCACGGAAAGTGAGCAGCTTATTTGGAAAAGCGAGGGGCTGCCCTCTGATGAGCTGTCTACAGAGAACGCTCTGGTCATTCTACAGGTAAGCTCTGCATCTTTAATGGCTTTCTGCTTGCTTTTGTACGGATTATTAGTCTTTGAGGTTGATTTAATAAAAAAGGAGAGTGCACAATCTGGTACAGCTGTGCGTGGTAGCCAATCAGCTTCTAACTTCAGCTTGTTCAATTAAGCTTTGACAATACAACCTGGAAGTTGATTGGTTTCTATGCAAAGATGCATCAGATTTTGCACTCGCCAGTTTTAGTAAATCAACCCCTTTGTCTACCTTTTTAGTCGGAAGTAGATGGAGCATACTACTTATTTTTTAGTGTTGCCATATTACACAGTGCTTTACAGAGTACATAGAACCATTATTATCATGGTAGCGTTACATTTGCTGCATCAATACTTGGGCTCCATGTACACAGAGTGCTTTTACAACTGCTCCTAAATGATTAAACTTGACAGATAGTAACCCACGTTAAAAAACTTCAGTTTTGCCGCATTTACATGTTTTGCGTTTGCGTTTAAAAGCTTTTTAATAAAAAAAAAAAAAATAGCCAAAAACGAAAAACGCCTATAACAGAAACACTGCTAAACGTGGGTTACTGCGTTTAGCCGCGTTTGGCTTCTGGAAATCTTTAGTGTCTGAACCCATTTTTTTGCTTTCAAAGAAATGCTGTTAAACACAACTGCCTAAAAACGTCAATAAACAGGACTTGTGTACATGGTCACATGGGATAACGTTGAATGAGTTCAGGGGCAGTTGAAAAAAGCATCCAACGGCCTCTAAACGTCTGTTTAGCAGCGTCCCGTGTACATGGGGCCTTAGGCCTCATGTACACTGCTGCTGGTAAACAGACGTTTAGGAGCAGTTGGGCATTTTTTTCAACTGCTCCTGAACTCTCCTCTGTTATCTCATCAGTACATGTACACAGAGTCGTCTACAGTCGTTCAGAAGCTGTGTTTAGAGGCATTTTAAGCGCTAAATGCGGCAACTCACATTTAGGAGCGTTTCGTTTACAGACGTTTATCATTTTAGCCAAAAAAGAAATAAAAATATATATATTTTTTTTCAAACGCTATTAGACGCAAACGCAGCTAAATGCGGCATGTAAACACGGCTAAACGGACGTTTTTAGACACCGGTTTCTAGCTGTCAAGTTAAATTGTTCAGGAGAGGTTGAACAACGTCCCGTGTAGATGAAGCCTTAGATGTCAAAGAGGAGTGGTCTGTTGAATTAATGCAGTTAAACAGATAGGGGATGATTTCCTTAAACTGGAGAGTTCAAAATCTGGTGCAACTCTGCATAGAAATGATCAGCTTCCAGTTTTATTGAAGAAACTGAAGTTAGAAGCTGATTGGTTTCTGTGCAGGGTGCAAGAAGGGCATGGTTAGGTGAGATTAGTAATATATTTACTTACAGCATATATGTATGTTTAAAAATGGTAAAGTAGACCTTTTAGTAACTTTACAAACCTGCATGACTAAATTACTGATGTGCCATAATCTACAGCAACACTATCTATATTTAAAAAAAAAAGCTGTTCCTTTTATCATCAAATAGCAGTCTGATGACTTTGTCTAGATTGACATGATGTCATCAGTCTATTGCCAGCAGGAGGAAGCATTTTCTCAGTCTCCTCTTGTGCAGAGATCAGACTGCACACTACAACTTTGTAGTAAGGCACAAGGTGAGAGGCTTCAGCATGGGCTGATTTATGTTGGACTTCACCAGGATTTACATAGTTGTGTCATGCAAGAGCCCATTAGGCCAGCCATGTACTTTTCAAATCTCGGCCGGTTTAGCAGGAACTGTCCGAGATTCAAACCGTTAATGGACAAGCTGAATGCACCAAGTTGATCGATTGATTAACTTGGGTACAAATCAGCCTGCTGGATTCTGCTATAGCCACTAGCGATGGTTGCTGTCTTATCCCAGCAGGGATGACTCCCCCGCCCTCCTGCTGGGAGAAGACAGTTGCTGACTTCCCTGTCAGCACTACCTGTGTTGATGGGGGAGTCATGCTAATTTCTTTCCTGCAACCTGTGGTTGCAAGAAAGAAAATTGCACCGTATATGTTGGGTGTTAGTTCACCTTCTCATTTTTTCTGAAAAGCTGAATTACTCTTTAAGAGTGCACTGCTAAAAACATGCATGTCACCTATAAGATGGCCTACCCTGAGAAAGTAGGAGGCAGGCGGACATTCTAGGGTGTCCAAACTGCTTGTGTACCTTTGACTGGTAGATCTTAGTATCAGTGCTGGGAGATGCTGTGGTTTGTCCATTTGCCAGGTTGTTCTCCTTTTAGGTAGAAGGTTCCCTCTTAGGCAGACCGTTGCATTTAACTGAATTGTAGGCATTGCATCTTGTTTATTTCAGGTACTTGTATCGCAATGTTAATTTACGCAGTGCTTTACATATATATTTATATTGTACTTTCACATCAGTCCCTGCTCTCAAGGAGCTTACAATTTATGGTCCCTAACTCGCACCAATACATACACATACAAGGGAGCCAGTTAACCTACCAGCATGTCTTTGGAGATGTGGGAGGAAACCGTATAAAAACTCATGCAGGTAGTGGGCTGTGGTTGGGATTTGAACCAACGTCCCTAGTGCTGCTAAGTGGAAGAGCTTATGCATCTTTCCAGGGTAGGTGGGTTTTGATGCAAATATGAACTATGAAGATAGAACATGTTATTTTTTCTTCGTGGATATCATTAAAAATAACTTTTGGCTGAATAACCTGTAGGAAATAATATTATTTTATTTGTATTCTCATTACATTTAATTTTTTATTTAAATATCGTGAATGTTAATGAAATCAGGTTTTCCTGCATTTCACTACATTTTATATGTATTCATATTTATTTTTTAATGTATGATTAACTCATTTATAAAAAGAAAAAAAATATTCATGTTTGTTTTTTTTTTTTGTTTTTGTTTTTCATTGACTTTGCTGCATTAGATCTATTGTTTGAATTCATCGGTAAGAAATTGTGTGCCTATCTCCACATCCTACCTAAAACTTCATGGCTTTTATTACCTGATGCCTTATCTCATTTTGTCTCTAGGGAACCTGGTTGTAGAATTCTTGTTAGTTTACATGTCTTGCACCAGTACTTTCACATACAGCTCAGTGTGATTGCTTGTGGGCTGCTCTTTGAAAATGATTTTAATTTATATTTTTCAAACATATAAAAACAAAGACCTGTAATACTATATAAAGTAAAACTTTGGATTATGAGCATAATTCGCTCCAGAAAAATGCTTGTAATCCAAAGCCCTTGTATATATTATTTTCCCATGAGAAATAATGGAATCTCAGATGATTCCTTCCACAACCATTTATTCAGAAGTCCTTCAGTTTATAGTCAATATAAAAAGATTATGTGATAGGTTGTGTAACCATAAAATGTCCATCCACAAATAGAAGCCTCCACAAGGGGATTAGAAGAAAAATTCATCAGGAGCTATAGAGTATACAAGAGAAGAGAGGCGCCTCGAAGTGTAGCAATATGGGTTACATTTAATGAAGGTACAACGTTCAACAACTCACATGGCTGATGATTAAAAGAGGCACACCTAAGTATTCAAACATCCGGGGTAAAGCTGTCCACATGGAGCGTCCTCTGCACTGCCGACTCTCACCGCTGTCAGTCTGCAATCGTGACCTGGAAGACTACCCTGCAGTAGAGCGATCTGAAAGCGAGGCTTGAAGCGCCCGGGGAGCACAGCGTGGAGGGGATGACGTCAATGGCGGTGCGGAGGATGGTCTATGTTGACAGCTTTACTCCAGATGCCTGCATACTTGGATGTGCCTTTTTTAATCATCAACCATGGGAGTTGCTAAATGTTGTACCTTCATTAAATGTAACCATATTGCTACAATTAGAGGCACCTCTCTTCTCTTTTATACTGAGTTGTGACATGACGCTACTTGTACATCAAGACATCACTCATTTATCAAGTCAAAATTTATAAAACAAAATTGCTTGTTTTACATTCTCAGACCAAGTTACTCTCAATCCAAGGTTTTACTGTATTTTAATTGTCGTAAAAAAGCATGAAAGACACATTAACACACCCAAAAACTCCAGCTAAATGGTGAGCCATCATATATTGTGGGTATAAAAAAAGAATAACCCCCCTTTTAAAGTAATCAAATGTTGTTGCTTGCAGCCTAACTAGCACGTCAGGAACAAAATAGAAAAATTTGGAAAAAGGATCACCCCGTTCTAAAAATTACTTGTAAACGCAATCACCTGTAGCTAATCGCCTTCTCAATGGCACACAAAGCCATTTGACTTTCAACTATGATCAGCTGTGATCATTTTGATTAGCTCAGTATGAAAAGATCTTTTCTTGAGCATTTCAGTCCCTGATAGTGCAACTGAAGAAAACCACTATCGGTGGCAAGGAACTGTCCCTGGGATCTCCACGATAAAGTTGTAGACAGGCACAAGTCAGGAGATGGATACAAAAAAATTTTGAAGGCATTATCAATGCCTAGAAGCACAGTGAAGTCTATTATTATGAAGTGGAAGGTATTTGGTACAAGACAGATCCTCTCTGGATCAGGACATCGCTCCAAACTGGATGAAAGAGCCAGGAAGAAACTGGTTAGAGAGGCTACCAAGAGGCCTACAGCAACTTTGAAGCATTTGCAGGAATTTATGACAAAGAGTGGTCATCGTGTGCATGGGACAACAATATCACAAATTCTCCACAAATGTGGCTTGTATGGGAGGGTTACTAGAAAAAAAACACTCCTTGAAGAATGCCGTCACAACTGAACTTTGCCAAACGCAACTTGAAGATTCTGAGGCCACATGGAAAAGGGTGTTTATGGTCAGATGAGACTAAAATTAATTATTTGGCCTCAACACCAAATGATATGTCTGGTGGAAATCCAATACAGCTCATCCAAATAACACTATTCCTACAGGAAAGCATGTAGGTGGTAATATCCTGGTATTGGGGTGTTTCTCTGCAGCAGGGACTGGACTATGCCCGCGGGCCCCTCAAGTCAGGTCTAGAGGTCCGCACTTTATCTCGGGCCAGACAGCCAGCCACCCTAGCCCACAGTAATATCAGAATTATACAATGCCTGCCATACCCTGTCAAACTTTTTCTCACACCCCCTGGAAAGGTATGTCAACTTGTAGTAGGGCATCATAGAATTCACAAGCCCCTTCCAGAAAGCTATGCTTGAGGAAGCAGGTGATTTCCATGTAAGTAGAATGGCCTTCCTCCCATAAAAGAACAAAATACTCAACAGTGTTCTAAGGGCCCTGGAGGGGACCACCCCCTTTACCAGGCCCAAAAGACACACCTGGACTGACAAAGGAACGGGCACCTTTAAGTTGTTTTCTATGCAAGAGGCCACCTCACCCAGAATACCTTTATCTGCGGGCGCTCCCAAAAGATATGTTTTGCATCAGCCGGTGAAAAGGAGCATCTCCAACATTCCAAGGTGACAGACGGGTACAGAACTGAAAGCCTCGCAGGGGTGAAATAGATTCTGTGCAAACATTTTAAGTGTATCAGTCTATCTCTAGCGGATACCAAATGCTGAAAAGGGTGATCCCACATATGATCCCAATCCTCGCCATCTATACCAGGGACTTCCCTCTCCCACCGCTCCCTACATTTAGTTAACGCAATCGGGCTCTTTTTAAATAATTCCTTATATGTGACAGACAGGGTTTTAGGGAGGTCCTCCACCATGAGCAAATCCTCCAGAGCCAATGGTATGGACTCAACCGCCCTCTCCCGGAATTGAGCCTGGAAGGTATGACGAAGCTTTATAAACCTGAAAAAATACGAATTAGGAAGATCATGTCTGGTCTTGAGCTGGTCAAAAGTGAGTAGTACCCCATCTCTGGTTATGTCCTTAAGAAGTTTAATGCCCTTAGCCACCCACACCACCGGGTCTGGGAAAGAATGAAAATGAGGCAACTTGGGGTTCCCCCACAGCGGAGTCTGTGGCGAGAAACCCAAGTAACTGGGGCAAGCCAGCCCCACCGCCTCCTCCCATACACTAACAGTCGCCCGCATGGACAACGTCAGCAGCAGGTCAGACCCTGTTCCTCTGTGGATAGCTAGGCGAAGGGACTCGTACGACCCCAAGTGGGCTGCCTCCACCACTGTGGCAGAATCCCCAGCATCGGAGGTCAGCCATCTGCGTACAAACACCAGCTGTCTGGCAAGATAGTACTTCCTCCAGTCAGGCAAAGCCAGCCCCCCATGTCCCCAGGGCTCCTAAAGCACCTTAAGTCCTATACGTGGTAATTTGGGGGCCCATAGAAACAAACTAGTTATGCCATCTAGCTGTTTGAAAAAGGATTTAGGAACCCTCACTGGAGCGTGCCGCAGAAAGTACAAAATGACTGGAAGAATTTTCATCTTCAGTAAGTTTATTCTTCCTATGAGCGACAGCGGAAGCTTCTGCCAGGCCTGTGCCTTTTGCTTAAAGAAGGCCAACAGGGGCAACAAGTTAAGCGCCATACAGTCAGTGCTGTCGGCCATGACCTTGACTCCCAAATAGGTGATGGACCCTAAGGGCATAGCTGGATCTGCCCCCTCCCTGGCCCCGGCATCCAAGGGTAAAATGGAGGACTTGCCCCAATTCACCCTCAGGCCAGAAAAGGTAGTAAAATCATTCAGGATCCTCAGGGTTGCCCGAAGTGAGGGTCCAGGGTCCTCAAGAAACAATAGCATGTCATCCGCTTATAATGCCAGACCTTCCCGAATAGCATCCCTAGACTCTCTAAGCGCCACAACTAGTGGTTCCATCATAAGTGCGAAAAGAAAGGGGGACAGAGGGCATCCCTGTCTAGCACCCCGACCACCGGAAAGAAGGGAGAGATAGACTGGCCCAGCCTAATCGCCACCCTGGGAGTGCTATATAGCAAAGTAATCCACTGCCTGAAAACCCGACCAAACCCCATCCTCTCCAGCACCCGGAGCATATACCCCCAATCAATCGAGTCAAAGGCCTTCTCAATGTCTATCAACACGATGATCCTGGTACCAGCATCCTGCCCGGGGAGCGTCATAACTCGGTACAGGGGCATAAAGTTCAGAAAAGTAGTTCTGAAACATTGACAGTACCTCAGAGGGGTCACTAACCAGATTCCCATCCTTACCCCTAATAAACGGGATGTTCGTTATCTGATTATCCACCGCCACCAATCTTGCCAACAACTTCCCATTCTTATCACCCTCTGAAAAAATTGAATTTGCCTTATGTTTCGCTTCCATATGGGCTAAATCTGAGAAATGTAGGGAGAGAAGACGCCTAGCCTGCATCAGAGACGCGTAAGAGGCATCAGAAGGACAACTGGCATGTCTCTCCGCACAGTCCTGTTCCGCTTCCTGCAGCCTATGAATTTCAGCATTGTGCGCCTACCATTAAATTCTTGAGGAAAATCTGCTGCCCTTTGCCAGAAAGTTGTCAGTGGGAAGAAGGTTTACCTTCCAACATGACAATGACCTAAAGCACACAGCAGAAATTACCACACAGTGGTTGAAGGAGAAAAAGCTTGAATGGCCTAGTCAGAGCCTAGACTTAAACCCCATTGAAACTCTGTGGAATGACTTGAAGACTGCAGTCCACAAATCAAACTTTAACTGAATTTGAGCAGTTCTGCAAAGAAGAGTGGGCAAATATTGCAAAGTCTAGATGTGCAGACTAAAGGCTTCAATTAAAGCAAAAGGTGGTTCAACAAAATACTGACACAAGAGGGTGATCCTTTTTAAAACCCAGTGATTCTGTTTTTTATTTTTCTGACATGTTTGTGTTCTATCTTTCAATTGGATGTTGCAAATACAGCTGGATAAAACTAAAACTGTGACTGTCATTGTTTCAGGATGCAAAGCAACAAAATGTGATTATTTTAAAGGGGGTGATTCTTTTCTATACACACTTTAAGTGATGGGGGAGATCTAGAAAGTCTATGTCGCTTGCTATCTTCTTATCCCTCTCAGGGATTAAGTAGTGGGATTTCTCATGTTCACTTACTAACTTTCAACACCCTAACACAGCGGTGGTCAATCTTCTGGATATTGGGAGCCTCAAGTGTAGCCCTGATATCACCAAAGGACCACACATAATATTTAGTGTTAGAAACAGTAGACACAAAGCATGATTTTGTCAAAGGCTATGGGCATGACACAAGAGATGGTCAAAAACTGTGGACATGTAGCATGACTACAGGCATGCTACAGGAGATGGCCAGAGAATACAAGAATAACAAAAGAAGGTGGTGACTTCACATTCCGCCAATCAGACATTGTGTATTCTTTCAAAAGAACCAATTGCACACATGTATATATTCAAATAGAATACTAGCAGTGATGTGTGCAAATGGTCGTGTGCAGAGCCATGCGGCATGCTTTCTGTGAGACAGTGCCTCACAATTTGAACACTACAAAGATGGCTCTGAACATGACCGTGTGTACACCAACCCACTGCTAGTCATTAACCACTTAAGCCCCGGACCAATATGCTGCTAAATGCCCAGAGGCATTTTTAGAATTCGGCACTGCGTCGCTTTAACAGACAATTGCGCGGTCGTGCGACTTGGCTCCCAAACAAAATGCGCGTCCTTTTCTTCCCACAAATAGAGCTTTTTATGGTATTTGATTGCCTCTGCGATTTTTATTTTTTGCGCTATAAACAAAAAGAGTATCATTTTTGAAAAAAAAACAATATTTTTTACTTTTTGTTATAAGAAAAATTGAATAAACTAAATTTTAGTCAAACATTTAGGCCAACATTTATTCAGCCACATGTCTTTAGTAAAAAAAAATCGCAATAAAAAAAAAATTAGCTTCCTAGCGGCAACAGTGACACTAATACAGCGATCAGAAAAATGATCGCTTAGTGACACTGGCAATAGGGAGTGAAAAGGTTAACTAGGGCAGTGATCAAGGGGTTAAAACTTTATTAGGGGGGGGGGGTGCGGGGCTACCCTGGACCTAACACTAACTGGCTGTCACACTAACTGTCACACTGACACTAAATGCAGTGATCAGTACATATATGATCACTGCATTCAGTGACAGTGTGACAGGGGGGTGGGGGGGGGTGATCGGAAGGGGTTAAATGTGAATTTGTGTACTGGTGTCAGTGTAGTGTTAGGTGCGACTTACTGTGACTCTTCTCTCATCTCGGCGGTTTGAAAATACCGCCGAGATGAGAGCTGCATCACTTCCTCTGCCTATATTTACATTTTACAGGCAGAGGAAGTGACACAGCGGCGGCTCACAGGATTGGCTGGAAGCGATCACGAGGGGGCGGACAGAAACGAACAGCCGTCCCCTCGAGTCGGATCGCTCCCGGAGGTAAGCCGCCTGTATGTGCCATTCTGTGGACGTAAATAGTCGTGCGGCGGGCGTTAAGTGGTTAAATGCAGTCGCCATGAAGTGGCCAGTCTCTTGTTGAGGCATAAAAACAAACATCCCTAAAAGAGCAAACATATCTGCTGTGTCCACAGGAAGGTTTTCGCGGCCAATGGTCTTTCACCAACGTCTGTATGTGCGAATACGCTCACATGAGCGCATTACAGCAAAACCGACACGAGGGTGCATCTGACAACATACATTAAAGGGGTTGTAAAGGTTCGTCTTTTATTTTTTAAATTGGTTCCTTTAAGCTAGTGCATTGTTGGTTCACTTACCTTTTCCTTCCATTTCCCTTCTAAATGTTTTTTTTCTTTGTTTGAATTTCTCACTTCCTGTTTCTCGTCAGTAAGCTTTCCACCATCATCTGAGCAGTGGAAAGTAATTTAGAACAGCTTACTGAACACCTTACTGAGGAGGAACAGGAAGTGAGAAATTCAGACAAAGAAATCAAAGAAAAAAACATTTAGAAGGGAAATTTAAGGAAAAGATAAGTGAACCAACAATGCACTTGCTTAAAGTAACCTATTTAGAAAATAAAAAACGAACCTTTACAACCCCTTTAATAAAAACTTCCACAACAGGCGGCTACATTTATGAATATTTGCAAAGGAAAAGCGATACCAACTGTGGCAAAAACGCTGCACACCCCTGATAGAACTTGGAAAAAAAAAAACAGGTACCCCTAGGGGCTTTGAATTGCAGCAATAAGTAAAGATGATACACATAGTGAAAATTTGTATAAAAGTATATAGATTATTATAAATCAAATGATATCAAAATGTGAAGAATTATCTGATAGGAATCAGGACATGAGCTCCTAAAAAAACATAAACAAAGGCTAATACACGTATGAAAACGGCCGATAAACAGTCAGTACAACATTGAAAATGATTACTATGGACGCAAGGCCCCAAAGCCTTTCGACCTTTAAAATAATTGCGGTCTTCTTCAGGGTGAACAAGGTTTGCGACCATAAATTCTACAATAGAATACATATATGTTAAACATTTTATACACGTTTTTGCAAACAACCATGCATGACCTTCACATGACCTGTTATAACATCATCACCAAGGAATACATGCCAAGGTGACTGTTGGAAGCCAAGGACAGCAGTCAGCCAGTGACCAGCCACCGAAGAGCAGCCCTCGAGGGTCCAGCCAGGTGAGAGGATGGTCAGATGGAAAAAAAGAGATACCATATTGTGGGGCAGAAAAATATCACCCCCTGGCCTACGAGAGGCCGCAACCTGCGACCCCACACCGGCGGAGCCGGAAAAAGGGGAGCGGGGAGCGGGGGGAGGGGGGGGGGGAGGGGAAGATGCAGGGCAAGACCCGGAGGGAAGAAGAATGCAGCCAATCGCATCTTCACTTCCCTTTTCCTCCCCCCCCCCCCATGTTCTTTATGGATCATTTTATTACACATTTCATTCCATTAGTCACTTTCCAGTGCACAGCTGGCTAGTCTGTTCACATCCGCTCACAATTATCACATTCCCACATATATTTCCGTGCTATCCGTATCATCTTTTTTCATTGCTGCAATTCAAAGCCCCTAGGGGTACCTGTTCTTTCTCCAACATATATGAATATTATAGGAAAACTCATATAAAAGTTGTAAGGTGATTGGGTGAAGGCAGTCATTGCTTCATTATTCACTCATTCAGGGCTGCTGTTCGAAATCATGGAGCCCAGTACTACCTAACAGCCCCCTCCTTTCCCTCAAAAAATACAAAAATAATATTTTCGCTAAAAATACGCCGTCCTTTACACGCACAGGAACTTTAATGGCATCTCAGTCTTGGTCCGTAGGGTTCAATATTGAGTTGGCTCGCCCTTTGCAGCTATAACGGCTTCAAATCTCCTGGGAAGGCCGTCCACAAGGTTTAGGTGTGTCTATGGGAATGTTTGAACATTCTTCCAGAAGAGCATTTGTGAGTTCAGGCACTAATGTTGGACGAGAAGGCCTGGCTCGCAGTCTTCACTTATTCCAAAGTCAGTCAAGTTCCTCCACCCCAAAAGCGCTCATCCTTGTCTTTTTGGATCTTGCTATGTGCACTGGTCCAAATCATTTGATGGCAGGGGGATTATGGTGTGGAGTTGGTCTTGGCCCCTTAGTCCCAGTAAAGGGAACTCTAAAGGCGTCAGCATACCAAGACATTATGGACAATTTCATGCTCCCAACTTTGTGGCAACAGTTTGGGGATGGCCCCTTTTTGTTCCAAAATGACTGCGCACCAATGTACAAACAAGATCCATAAAGAAATGGATGAGTTGCCAGTGGGGACAGCGGTGACATTGCAGGCTTTTGTTTTTAGGTAAGTGACACATTATGCTTTACCTTTGCAGGGAAATAAAGAGGCTTACTTCCTCTTTAACAATATATAAATTTGTGAATTTAAATAGTCTCGCAGCAGATTCCCTTTAAAGTAATTTTTGAAATTTAGGTTACTTGTAACCCTCTTAGGCCCCGTACACACCAGAGGATTTCCCTTGGAAACGGTCCGCCGGACATCCGCTGTGACGTGTCGCGCCTTCGCCGCGACGATGACACGGCGACGTGCGCGACGCTGGAAGGTAACTACTTCCACGCATGCGTCGAATCATTATGACGCATGCGAGGGATGGGAGCGGACGGATTGATCCGGTGAGTCTGTACAGACGACCGGATCAATCCGCTGGACACGATTCAAGCGGATAGATTTCGTAGCATGCTAAGAAATTTCTATACGCTTGAAATCGATCGGCTGGACGAATCTCCGTGGAAAAATATCCGCTAGGCCGTACAGACGACCGGATTTGTCCGCTGGAACTGATCCGCGGATAGATCCGGTCGTCTGTACGAGGCCTTAAGGTTCTCTAAGGCTGCTTTCACACTGAAAGCCCCGACCATTAGCGGTAAAGCGACGCTAGTTTTAGTTGTGCTTTATTTCT